>NC_089821.1:290588376-290798030 GCF_035046505.1 Tiliqua scincoides | reverse complement strand
TATACCCACTTTGGGGCAGTATGACAGTTGTAGCCACCTTCCAACGTCTGTGTGCTGCGTGTGCATGTATGCTTTCCTCTGTGCCAGCATTCATTAAACTGAGTATCTGAAAGTGAAATGCAAGGTACTGGAAGTTTAAATGGACAAGAATCCTTCACGATGTCTTCATACACAAATTCACAAGCCGATCCTTGCTATGTTAGCTGGACTTTCAGAAGGCGTTTGACACGGTCCCTCACCAAAGGTTACTGAAAAAACTCCACAGTCAGGGAATTAGAGGACAGGTCCTCTCGTGGATTGAGAACTGGTTGGAGGCCAGGAAGCAGAGAGTGGGTGTCAATGTGCAATTTTCACAATGGAGAGAGGTGAAAAGCGGTGTGCCCCAAGGATCTGTCCTGGGACCGGTGCTTTTCAACCTCTTCATAAATGACCTGGAGACAGGGTTGAGCAGTGAAGTGGCTAAGTTTGCAGATGACACCAAACTTTTCCGAGTGGTAAAGACCAGAAGTGATTGTGAGGAGCTCCAGAAGGATCTCTCCAGACTGGCAGAATGGGCAGCAAAATGGCAGATGCGCTTCAATGTCAGTAAGTGTAAAGTCATGCACATTGGGGCAAAAAATCAAAACTTTAGATATAGGCTGATGGGTTCTGAGCTGTCTGTGACAGATCAGGAGAGAGATCTTGGGGTGGTGGTGGACAGGTCGATGAAAGTGTCGACCCAATGTGCGGCGGCAGTGAAGAAGGCCAATTCTATGCTTGGGATCATTAGGAAGGGTATTGAGAACAAAACGGTTAGTATTATAATGCCGTTGTACAAATCTATGGTAAGGCCACACCTGGAGTATTGTGTCCAGTTCTGGTCGCCGCATCTCAAAAAAGACATAGTGGAAATGGAAAAGGTGCAAAAGAGAGCGACTAAGATGATTACGGGGCTGGGGCACCTTCCTTATGAGGAAAGGCTACGGCGTTTGGGCCTCTTCAGCCTAGAAAAGAGACGCTTGAGGGGGGACATGATTGAGACATACAAAATTATGCAGGGGATGGACAGAGTGGATAGGGAGGTGCTCTTTACACTCTCACATAATACCAGAACCAGGGGATATCCACTAAAATTGAGTGTTGGGCGGGTTAGGACAGACAAGAGAAAATATTTCTTTACTCAGCGCGTGGTCGGTCTGTGGAACTCCTTGCCACAGGATGTGGTGCTGGCGTCTAGCCTAGACGCCTTTAAAAGGGGATTGGACGAGTTTCTGGAGGAAAAATCCATTATGGGGTACAAGCCATGATGTGTATGCGCAACCTCCTGATTTTAGGAATGGGTTAAGTCAGAATGCCAGATGTAGGGGAGAGCACCAGGATGAGGTCTCTTGTTATCTGGTGTGCTCCCTGGGGCATTTGGTGGGCCGCTGTGAGATACAGGAAGCTGGACTAGATGGGCCTATGGCCTGATCCAGTGGGGCTGTTCTTATGTTCTTATGTTCTTATGTTCTTATGACAGCTTGCCAAGCACACATCTAGCCTACAGTGGGCGATTAGCATACTGTCCTGTCATGTCTCACACAGAGAATACTTGAGGATACCACAGCATGCCATGGTAGGTATGTTTTTTATATAAAAGGAAAGGTTATATATTTTAATGCAAAAAAAAAAAAAAAAAAGACAGGGCTTTTATTTCTAACTAAAAGCAGCCTACTCTGAAAGCCTGCATTGTCTTCAAAACCTGCAGCATCTGGTACCAGCTAGCATCTTGGTGCTTAAGTAATAACATAAGAAGAACTTTAATGGATTCCAGCAGAAGAGCCATTGGTCCATCTCACCTTGAATCGGACTTTTCCAAATGGCCAACCAACCTAACAGCTCTGTCCTAACTGGGCTGCCCATCCTGCGGAATAGCAGCACCAAAATGGTCAGTGCTGTATCCCACGGGGCAAGGAAGGCAGCCAAATGTTTCCATAGGATAAGGGAGCATCTGTTATTTTACCCTGTGTCAGGTCCCAGCAGCTCCTATGGGTCTATTCAGATCTGTGCCAGCTCAGTCACTTACACAGAACTGAGTAGTCCCATGGAGGCATGGGAGTAGTGTAGGATCAGACAGCAGCTTCTGCTGTTTTCCCCACCCCCCCTTCTGGACATGGACCTACCTCCTGCTCTCTCTCCTCCTGCCTAGTTTTGCCCCTTCCCTGTCTTCTCCCCACCGTCCCTCTGCCCTGGAATGCATCTCCACTGGAACATACCAGAGCTGGCTCCTGGCAGCCATCCAACCAGCACAGAGGTTCAGCTCCCACTGGTGATGGTCTACCCACTGGCACCTCCCTTCTCCCAGCTGCTGCAAAATGCCTTACGGCTCATTTGTGATGGTTGTTGGCCCAAGATAGGATTGAGCTGCAAATGAATGGAGTCAGCAGCAGAGATTTGAGGCACTCCTTTAAAAGGGGGGCAGGGCTATGGGTTTGGTTTTCTGTAGCCAGGGTGGAAGCATTTGAAACTCTGCGATTTCTGAGATGGGCCTGGCAAAACCAAAACCCGAGAAATGGGGAGATAAATACAGTAGCAGGGCAGAGCCTCGAGTGAAGTCACCGAGCCCAGCAGCAGCCCCCAAATGGCCTGAGATTAACCTTTGCACAAAACCATCTGGGGGAAAAAGCAAAAAAGATGGAAAAACAGGGACCTTGGGACAAACTAGTGGCCTTAACTAGTTATAACATGAAGCCTCAGTTATGGCATTTTCTCCCACAAACTACTGTTGCCTTGGCTTAGTAAGTGAGGGGCAGAACCACATGAAGGCATAGGGCCCCATATGTACGTAGTACCCACGAGAATGTCATGCTCTCATACTTTGAACTTATCACTGGGCACTCTTGCCAAACGTTTGCCCACCACTGGCCACAATAGCCCTTATTATCCTACATTATAATTTTATTTTTCCATGTGGCATGGCAAGCAAAACAACAGCACTATACATTATAGTCCTACCAAAAATAAAAAAAAAAAAAACACAAAACCCACTCTTATACTTTAAAAGCAAATTCACCATTGCCGTTCTGTTTTCTGAAACTTGCTTTCCTCTTAGACATATTTTTGAGACTTCTGTGTGACTGAAGTTTGTCCAGATGTGCACATTTGCCTTCGCAAGTCAAACCCTCATTCCATTTTGTTTCACGTGAGGACAACTCATGATGATGACAACACTAAAATAAGAGCAAACAGATTCCATAATATGCATTCTCCCTTGTTACAGACAGAAGTTCCCAAGTATAAACAATCCTTATGAGTGGCAATGCTGGCTGACCACAGCCATTGCTGTTGAGCTAACTTGTTATGATGCTCTGACACTTCCAGCTGGTTTCTTGCACAGAAGGCTAGGTGCAACCAAAGATGGTCAGGAACAGCAAAGGGGGGGGGGCTTTATTTGAGGCAAACAAACCTCAGGTGATGTCAAAACTCACTACTATAAACTACATCAAAGCAAGTGTCTCATGCATATCTCCAGCTTACATGCAAAGTTTGGCCTTCTGTGACAAAACATGTGCAGCACAATGCCTGTGCATTCCAGAGGAGATCTCCACATAGCATGAGGGAGCTCTTTTCTTCCATTCTCCATCAGCCCTTGGCTGGCCATGTGTAATGCAAAGGACATTGCAATGTACCTGCCCATAACATAAAATTGGAAGGGCGTTCTGCTGGGCGTTCTGCAGGGTTTCCCTGACCCTCTCCGGGCTATTTGCACAGGCTATTTGCGCTCAGAAAGGAAACTTGCAGGATACAATCATTCATTTAGCCACTCTTTTACCGATTGTTGTGATTGGAGGTTTGTCAGGATGGATAAGGATTAATGACTCCATTACATTATCTCAAATGTACATCAAAAAGAGGGCTAGTGCTCAATTGTGATCCTGGCCCCTGTGCCACCTGAGGTCAGGACCACAGCTACCCCACCTGCACTGGGTACATCTGGAGGCCTTCTAAGGGTCAGAGAGGCCATGCACAGCCTCCCCAGCCCCCAGAAGGTCCTCTGGAGCCATCCTGTTTGAAGTGATGTTTTTAGGCCTTCTGGATGCCTCAGAGGGCCTCCCGGCCCTCAAAAGACCTTAAAAAGACCTGGAAAGGCCAGTTTAAAAAAACAAAAAGGTTGGGGGGAGGGGTGGTGCCCCGGGTCATTTGCTCCCCAATCCCCCAAGTATGCCAGTGCTAATGCTACATTGCTCTAAGTGTAGGAGCAAAACATCCCTGCTCAGAAACATTTCCTCACCACAGAAGGAAATCTGGTATCGATCTCTGGATTAAAGCAATATCTAAGTGGGATACGTGATTCCATTTCTAGCTCCCTACAAATAAAGCATGAGAAAGTGCAATGTATAAGTTGGGATTTGAAGTACAGCTTGATTTTAATTGTGAAAATGTGTTTTAAAAATATGTATGACGTTCAGAATTGCTCTGCTGAAACAAGATTGCACAATATATCAAAGAACTCATCAGAGACCATTTTGACACAGCATTGCGAGTGGCTGTTTATTTACCACCCGACAGATTTATTCAACAGTTCTTTTTCCCCCTGTTTTTACCGATGTAAGGTCAGAGAGATTGTCTCAATTGAGGAAAAAGTGCAAAGAAATATTGCTGAATTGTTATTTTAAATGAACAGCCTCAGCCTTTGAAAGAACTTAAATGATATTAAGAAAACATATCTGGTAACAATTACCAGCCTGTGCAGGTAGGATGGAAGAATTGTAGGTTTTAAGAAAATTATTTTACTCTGAAGTAACTGATCCTTCCTTGGAGAAACTAGTACCAGCAAAAAAATAAGGGGGAGGAGAAAGCCCTTTGCACTCCTATTTTGACCAAAATGAGGAGAAAATGGCATATCATTCATGTGATACGAGACATACGATATCCTTTTTTCCCATAGCAAAATTGGAATTTTCTCTTTAATTGACAGTCGTGCTGTTCAAGAATGACACAATGCTTTTGTCTTTTGCACATTCAGAACAATGTTTAAATTTCTTAGCAAATAAATTCTCAGTTTCCAAGAGGCAACAAAGAATTTGCCTCCATTTGTTCATTGTTAAAATAGTAGAAATCCACTTAAAACTCCTGACCGGCAGAGCACCTTAGCCCTGTTCATGTTACCAGCAGGGAATACTAAATTCCCATGGCGTATCTCAGGTATGGCCATCCTGAGATTACATCCAATGGCATCACTCGGGCGGTGCGGGTGGTGCAGGCCTCACTGGGCGACGCGCACAGGGGGGTGGCACACACTGGAGGGGTGACGCGCTGAAATTGTGGTGGTTAGGAGTAATACCATCATGTTATATACCGTTGGATACAAACTTTCCAGCAGAATGCAATGCAAAAAGCCAGACTGAAATATCTCCTTTCTATCAAAAGTTATGGCCAAAAAACCAGAGAACAAAAAATGAATGGAGCCCTATGGAAAGTGAAACTGAGTCATATTGTGCATTTACCTGCGAGTAGTCGAACGTGCCCCTGCATTTCTCCTGCAGTTGTCTAAGGGAGAATACCATATCAGTGGTGGACCTGGATTCCGAGCCAACAGGTCCACCACTGATATGGTATTCTCCCTTAGACAACTGCAGGAGAAATGCAGGGAACAACGACAGCCACTCTTTATAGCCTTCATAGATCTCACAAAGGCTTTCGACCTGGTCAGCAGGGATGGCCTCTTCAAGATTCTCCCCAAGATTGGATGTCCACCCAGGCTCCTCAGCATCATCAGATCCTTCCACAAGGACATGAAGGGCACTGTTGTCTTTGATGGCTCCACATCACACCCCTTTGACATCCGAAGCGGCATGAAGCAGGGCTGTGTTCTTGCACCAACCTTGTTTGGGATCTTCTTCGCTGTCCTGCTGAAGCAGGCCTTTGGAACTACAACAGAAGGCATCTATCTCCGGACCAGATCAGATGGAAAGCTCTTCAACCTCTCCAGACTGAGAGCAAAGTCCAAAGTCCAGCTGAAATGTCTGCGTGACTTCCTCTTTGCCGACGATGCAGCTATCACTACCCACTCTGCCAAAGATCTCCAGCAGCTCATGGATCGTTTTAGCAAGGCCTGCCAAGATTGTGGACTGACAATCAGCCTGAAGAAAACACAGGTCATGGTTCAGGATGTGGACTTACCTCCCTGCATTACAATCTCTGCACATGAACTGGAGGTTGTCCATGACTTTGTGTACCTTGGCTCAACGATCTCCGACACTCTTTCTCTCGATACCGAGCTAAACAAATGCATCGGTAAAGCAACTACCACGTTTTCCAGACTCACAAAGAGAGTCTGGTCCAACAAGAAGCTGACGGAACATACCAAGATCCAGGTCTACAGAGCTTGCGTCCTGAGTACACTTCTGTACTGCAGCGAGTCATGGACTCTTCACTCACAACAGGAGAGGAAACTGAATGCTTTCCACATGCGCTGCCTCCGACGTATTCTCGGCATCACCTGGCAGGACAAAGTTTCAAACAACACAGTCCTGGAACGTGCTGGAATCCCTAGCATGTATGCACTGCTGAAACAGAGACGCTTGCGTTGGCTTGGTCATGTTGTGAGAATGGATGATGGCCGGATCCCAAAGGATCTCCTCTATGGAGAACTCGTGCAAGGAAAGCCCCCTACAGGTAGACCACAGCTGCGATACAAGGACATCTGCAAGAGGGATCTGAAGGCCTTAGGAGTGGACCTCAACAAGTGGGAAACCCTGGCCTCTGAGCGGCCCGCTTGGAGGCAGGCTGTGCAACATGGCCTTTCCCAGTTTGAAGAGACACTTGGCCAACAGTCTGAGGCTAAGAGGCAAAGAAGGAAGGCCCATAGCCAGGGAGACAGGCCAGGGACAGACTGCACTTGCTCCCAGTGTGGAAGGGATTGTCACTCCCGAATCGGCCTTTTCAGCCACACTAGACGCTGTTCCAGAACCACCTTTCAGAGCGCGATACCATAGTCTTTCGAGACTGACGGTTGCCAACTAACTAACTACTAACTAGTCGAACGTGCCTTAGTCCATCGGAAAGGGCAGGCTGATTGGAATCCAACAACACCACAATGGTCCTGATCCAATGAATGCAGCCCCAAAAAACACCTGAGAAGGAAGTCCTTCCCTCCAAGCAGACAAATGTACTGAGCCCTATGAAAAGTGAAACTAAGCCTCATGGTCGCGTTTACTCGTGAGTAAGCAAACATGCCTTGGCTGGTGTGGAAGATCAGGTGAAGGAGAGTGCAAGGCTACCAGAATGGTTCTGATCCTGTGCACCTGGAGCTAAACAAGTGCTCCAGAAGGCAGCCCCCCCCCCCCCACTAAAAGGATCAAAACAGAGGCTTCTGCTGATAAGGTGAACTTTTTGAAACTTGCAAAGCCAGGTGGATCCTGACAGCGATCTGGTTTAAACAGAAGTTCTTCAATTGAACTGGGCACTGGGTAGGGCTGAAAATCTTACTGATTTGGGAGGGAGGGTGTTATTGCAGGCAGGCTGCAGGTTTCACTTGGTGGAACAGGGCTGGCTTCTGCTTATTTATTTGTTTTACTTTAATTATTTATACTTAATTTGCCTTATGATGTCACTTCCACCATGACATCACTTCTGGTGGGTCTTGGACAGATTGTCATTCTAAAAAGTGGTCGCAGTGCTAAAAGTTTGAGAACTGCTGCAATAAGGTGTTAGTAAGTTGACACCTGGGGGAGGTGTGTGACACCACTAGTGACCAAAATCACTAAAATCACAGTTTGAAGGAATAAAACCAGCATGTTATATATCAATCAGTGCGTAATTTCATGCAGAATGTGTTCTATCTTTGTTCTATCAAAAGGTACAGCCAAAAAACCAGTGGGGGCGGAGTGATGGTACATCACATGCCCACCACCTGGGATGTTGCCCCACCCACTGCATGGGGGGTGATGTGCTGGCATCCCACACCGGGTGACATGAACCCTAGTGACGCCACTGATTACATCTGAACCCAAATGCGAACCCCTGTCAAGTTAGTCAGCAAGCAATGCTAGTTGTACGCAATGCCTTTTTCCACAGAAGTAGCTCTGGATCAAGATCCGTAACTGAATCAAGATTGAATCCTATCAATATCCCCTCACCAGTTCAACCATGACACTGCAGTCTGTACTGCATCTTAGGTGGTGGTAGTCCCAGAGGTCTCCCCTTGGTAAGGGAACATTTGTTCCCCTTCCTGGGGTAAGCCTCTGATGTTGTAATGGATCCACTATACAGATTCCCAGACTTGTTTGGGCCTTCTCCCCTCCTCAATCTCTGCCCCTTGTATCAAGGACCCTTTTTGATAGCCAGGGGGTAAAGGTTTTCCCAATGCAACCTCTTCCTATCATTTTCCCTCAGACTTGGATGGTAACAGCAGAAGCTATCATTTTTCCCCCCTCTTCCTCCTCCTAATTTGACCAGTGGGAACAGAGTGGGAAGGGAAGTGAGAAAGGGCCGCTACTAGTCACAAGATATTGCTATCATTTTCTTAGTTCCCAAATGTGACACACATGCATTCACTTTGGGAGGTCTATTCATAAACTTTTGTGAGAACCTTCATACCAAACATGTTTTACCCACACAACATTGTGCAAAGAGTAAATGAACTGGCTGGCCCATCCTCAAGCTGAACAACGGTCAGCGTTGGCTCAAAGCATTGTTTGTGAATGCGCGCGTTTAGCACTTGTCCAGATTTCTAACTTTACCTTACTGTGTCGGATAGATTTTTTTCCCCTTTTTGAGATTGCCAATTATTCTCTTTTATTATCCTTGAGACATGCTTTAAATTTTGTCTATTGATTTCCTCTTCTTTGTAATTGGATGTAGTGATTGGAATATCTTCTATATTACTTTGCAGCCTTTTTTTAATTAAATCAGAAAACCGACTCTAAAGAGCCCCACTGAAATTTCAAAGTGTAATAAAAATATGAGTGGAAAGCAGATATGGAGATACTGGCACCCCTATGGGCTTTAATAAAAGTCCTTTCTCAACAGATGGCTATCTTTCTATATGCCTTTATGGACAAGCTATTATTTTTAAGAACTGATATATCTGCATATTCAGGCTCTATAGGTCAACGTTGAACCTACATGAAAAGGTCTTCCATCCCTGCTGTTGAACCTTGTCTTCAGGGAATAGATCATTTCCTTTGATTACTCCTATTTCGACAGTGAAGTCAAATGTCCAATGGTATTGCTTGTCTGAGAAAAGTGGCTCATTTGCAACCATGCTTGCACCCGTGGCCTTGGGAATGGATTGAAAAAATTCTGATCCAGTAGGGAAAAAATCTTCATTGCCTTGGCACCCCTCCCACAAATGCAATGAGACAAGATTGCTTTGGGTAAAATGGACCACATTTATTAATTAAGGATACAGTAAATCTGTATGCAGTGGGTCGTATCTACAGGAGCCTTTTCCCTCCTTTAGAGCCAGCACTAACCTGGAGGAGATAGAAGTCCTGTTTCCTCTCTGGGCATTAGCACCCTGAGTCAAAGTTCCAGTTTTTTCATGCCAACCCCTGGAAAGGGGGTCAAGGCAGTCAAATTGCTCAGATTTTGAGATACACCTCACGCTTCAAGTCAGATGGGTCAGCACCAGCCTGTGTCACCAAGCCAGATGGCCTCTTGAAACAGACTCTAGTTCTCCTCTGATTCTTGCATACATCACAGTGCACTCCAGATCCCTAATTCTGAATCCTCTCCTGCACTGCCAAGAAGGCCAACTGGCTAATTCAGTCTGTATACATGAAAAAGTCCCACTAATGATCAATAAGAAGAAGAAAGAAATCCTACCAGGCCCCACAGATGACCAGTTTCTCTTGGACTACCTTATTGGACTGCCCAATTTTGGAATGCTGGGTGTCAAGGCCCACCTTGCCCAATGCTCTCTGCAACTCACCCCCAGGTGACCCAAAGGCACCAACTGAAAGCCCAACAACCTGACCTGACTCATACAGGGCAGTATAAAGTGAAAGATGCCCCTGCACCAGTCATCATGGTATGGTAGTGTGGCACTTTAGCAATATCATAGAGACCGGTTTCTTAATGCTCTCTCTTTCATCCTCTGTATAATCTAGTGACTAGAAGAAAGGGGTGGGTTGAATTTCCAGGGCTGGTTCCAGATTGAGCAAGCTGGTTGTTAAGGGGCCTTTGACTGCCTCTTTCAGTAGGACCAACTCCTCTTTCCTTGGCTGTGCAGCTGAATAATATTCCTTTTGTTTCTGCAGTGGAAGCAACACACACAATAGCATTCTAACCTGTGGACAACTAGCACCCCCCCCCCCAACTTTAATTGTATACTTTAATTGTATGTATCAAGGCCTTTGTCTGTCTGTCTGTCTGTCTGTCTGTCTGTCTCTTCCTTCCCTCCAGTTGCAGGTCTGACTTTGCTTACTTTCTGGAATTAGAGGCCTGTATGGAAGCTGGGAATGCTGAAGAAACCAGGTTTAATGTAAGATTGCTGGCAACTCACAAAGATTTTCTTTGCAGAATGGGGATCCATTATCTCTTGCTCTACAAACATATATGATGGTATTTTTCAAGTCAACCTGAATGACTTGAGGTTGCTTCTCAGAAGATACCTTCTTTGCTTATCCACATGGACCTGGAAAGTTCAAGAATAAATAATTGGGAACCCACATTGTGGGAAGGGCAGGGCAGGGCAGAGAGAGAACACTTAAGGGAGGGAATTATCTTCCTTCTCCCATGTCACCCTTGGAGGTATGCATGCCCCAAACTTCCATGTTAAATGTTGTTGGTCTCATCAAACTGTTTTTGTTTGGCTGATGCTCTTCAGGTGTTTCACTCAAATAATTTCTGAACCCCTTCTCAACCCCTCTCCTCCGTGCACCAGATTGGTTTTGGAGATTGTAACACAAATGTTATTGTGATATTCTGGGTTAAGTACACACACACACACACACACACACACACACACACACACACACACACACATATATGTATGGCATATATATATATATATATATATATATATATATACACACACACACACACACACACACACATGTATATATATATATATATTGGCAACCTTCAGTCTCGAAAGACTATGGTATCGCGCTCTAAAAGGTGGTTCTGGAACAGCGTCTAGTGTGGCTGAAAAGGCCAATCCGGGAGTGACAATCCCTTCCACACCGGGAGCAAGTGCAGTCTGTCCCTGGTCTGTCTCCCTGGCTATGGGCCTTCCTTCTTTGCCTCTTTGCCTCAGACTGTTGGCCAAGTGTCTCTTCAAACTGGGAAAGGCCATGCTGCACAGCCTGCCTCCAAGCAGGCCGCTCACAGGCCAGGGTTTCCCACTTGTTGAGGTCCATTCCTAAGGCCTTCAGATCCCTCTTGCAGATGTCCTTGTATCGCAGCTGTGGTCTACCTGTAGGGCGCTTTCCTTGCACGAGTTCTCCATAGAGGAGATCCTTTGGGATCCGGCCATCATCCATTCTCACGACATGACCGAGCCAACGCAGGCGTCTCTGTTTCAGCAGTGCATACATGCTAGGGATTCCAGCACGTTCCAGGACTGTGTTGTTAGGAACTTTGTCCTGCCAGGTGGTACCGAGAATGCGTCGGAGGCAGCGCGTGTGGAAAGCATTCAGTTTCCTCTCCTGTTGTGAGCGGAGAGTCCATGACTCACTGCAGTACAGAAGTGTACTCAGGATGCAAGCTCTGTAGACCTGGATCTTGGTATGTTCTGTCAGCTTCTTGTTGGACCAGACTCTCTTTGTGAGTCTGGAAAACGTGGTAGCTGCTTTACCGACGCGTTTGTTTAGCTTGGTATCGAGAGAAAGAGTGTCGGAGATCGTTGAGCCCAGGTACACAAAGTCATGGACAACCTCCAGTTCATGCGCAGAGATTGCAATGCAGGAAATGCAAGGAATGCGCAGAGAATGTAATGCCCCTCCCCTTAAAAACCAGTGAAGGTGTACACCTCCATTGTGCACCCATCTCCCAAACACCTCTGAAGAGGAGGAGGAGGGGCCACTTGCACACTGCAGTGAGGCTCCCTGCAAAACTTAGTGCTTTGCACCCCCCTAGCTACACCACTGATGCAGAGCATCAAAAACCGTCTCATCTCAACAGTAAAATAGAAGTGACCAAGAGAGTTAGTTGGCAAAAAAAAAAAGTGGGCCCAAAGTTTAATAGAGAAACATAAAAATAAAACAAGGTTCCTGAATGCAAATTGTTGAACATTTTTCTAGTCTTAGCAACTCACAATATCCAGGAATAGGGGTGGAGGCCTGACTCCTACGCTCCTAAAAGGAGTGGGTGAGCCCTTTATTATTGCCCAGACACGAAGGTAGAGTCAACAACCAGAGCAACCCTGTACAAGAACTTTAAAAGCCTAAGGTTGCTCATCTCATAGGGTCATCCGATTTGAGGAGTTTGGAGCACCTGGGCATCCTATTCCACCCCTTTACTTAACCAGGTGGGTTAGGCCACTCAACAGGTAGGTATGTGCTAATCTCAGCAAGAGGTTTGACCAGCAGTCTTTGTTTGGCTAAAATCCTGGGAGTCCAGGAAGACAGGGAGTCCACATAATGTGTTGAATGCCATTTGGCCATTCTGTAATGATGCTGAATTCCAAAAGAAAAAGGCATTCTGCAAACGGATGTCTTGGCAGCTTTTAGGTTGCTAGCAGAAATCATGGTGCAGTGGGTTAGAAGTGTTCAAAAACGGGCTAAAATAGAGGAGAAATCAGGGAATTTTTTTTTTTTTAACCAGAGGTTGAGATTCTGGTGTCCCCTCCTGGAACACAGACAGATCCAGGCTACAAACCTATCCACACTTACCTGTGAGTAAGCCCCATTGACTATAATTGAGTTTACTTCTGAGCAGACATGCATAGAATTGGGCTCCCAAAGAATCAGATTTGTGGCATTCATAACCCCAATGCAACCAAAGAAATAAGCTCTTCTATTTACATGGGAAGCTGTGTCCTTAAACTCTACCTACTCCCTTGCCCTCCAGTCCAACATCAACACCACATGAAAACCATGCATGAGTCATAAAAGGCAATCATCCTACGTAGCTTGTAAATTAATACTAGTGGTCAACTTCTCTTAGGGTTGTTCTTGTATACAGCATGCAACTGTGTGTGATTCACTAGATCTAGTACAGTGCTGGGGCTGGTAATGAAGAATTTCCCTGCCAGATACATATTTGGTGAAAGCACAGCAGCTAAATAATCTCTCCTGGACTGACTCAGAGCTGAAAGAAAACTTGATTCCAAAATGTGGACACTGGTAATTTTTTACTCATTTTCAGAGACTGGGCAACACATCCCTGAGAAGATGATTTTAGTCTTTTTTTTCACACTTAATCAGCAAAGGTCACATATTGCTTTTCAGGGGGAAGAGAAGTGGGATAGGTACTAAATCTCTTATTGATTTCATATAAACTGTCTTCCAAGGATGCATCTCAGGGTTAAATAATATTGTTTAACATCCAGATTGCACTCAACCTCGCATCCAACTGCACAGAGCAGGCTGGCAGAGGAAATGTGCAGACCTGGGGTTCAAAGGAGACATCTGTTTCCTCAGCAAAGAGTTTTGTGGTGAAGTTCTCCATTGGGGCACTGAGGTTTAAGTCTGTCTGATAACTGCAACCTCTATCCTGAAAGCTCAGACCTATAAATCAAAATGTTTGTACTTTGGCTGTTGAGGAGAAACACAGTAGGGGAAATAAATTCATGCCCAATAGTTCCACCCCAAGCTGGACGTGGTTTCAGGTTGCATTGGGTCCTGAGGTGCCAAAGACAAAGGGCCTTCCTTCCATATGCAAAGAGACCTCCACCACTTCCCTCCCCCTCACTGTTCTGGGTGGGTAAGCAACAGGGACATTCCTGTTGGCCAGAGGGGAGAAGAGAAAGAAAGGAGTACCATAAGTTCATGAGCACATAAGAAGAGCCCTGCTGGATCAGAACAAAGGCCAATCTAATCCAGCTTCTTCTATCCCCAAGATACCTCGGGGAACGCGCAAGACAAGAGAACTGCATCCTGGTGCATCCTTTCATATGGCATTCATAAGCATGAATTTCAAGCACATGTGCTCCCTACTCTCTCTTTTCCCCTTCCAGCCTATGAGGAGAGGACATTTCTCTGAAGCAGCAGCAAGGCTACCGCTTTGGACAACCGTCTGCACCCCAATGACCACTTTGACAAGTGCATTTATGTTTTTATATGTGTCATTCAACCATACACACATGAACACATCACTCATTCACAAATATACACTCAGTAACTCAAATTGGGGCAACACTTGTAGAGAAAGAGGTCAAATTCAGCAGTGACTAACAGTTTTGGGATCGTTGACATGGGTGAGAACATAAGAACATAAGAACAGCCCCACTGGATCAGGCCATAGGCCCATCTAGTCCAGCTTCCTGTATCTCACAGCGGCCCACCAAATGCCCCAGGGAGCACACCAGATAACAAGAGACCTCGTCCTGGTGCTCTCCCCTACATCTGGCATTCTGACTTAACCCATTCCTAAAATCAGGAGGTTGCGCATACACATCATGGCTTGTACCCCATAATGGATTTTTCCTCCAGAAACTCGTCCAATCCCCTTTTAAAGGCATCTAGGCTAGACGCCAGCACCACATCCTGTGGCAAGGAGTTCCACAGACCGACCACGCGCTGAGTAAAGAAATATTTTCTTTTGTCTGTCCTAACCCGCCCAACACTCAATTTTAGTGGATGTCCCCTGATTCTGGTATTATGTGGTATTATGTGAGAGAGTATTATGTGAGAGTGAGGAGTACAAACAACCTCAAAGTGCCTCAAAATTACTTACCGCAAGTAACCACAAGACTAAGTTGTTCCAAAGAACATATAGTTTATTCAAGAATCATAGAATAAATAAAAGGCACACTTATGTTCAGGTATTTTGCTTAGGAGATAAATTTGAATGGTTGCAAGTGGAAGAAATATGAGAATTGGTACAAAAGTAATGCCTCCTATTTTTTTATTTCAATCTGGTGTCGCATCATGTTGTGAGTTTGACTGGGTGATCACTAGATGTGTTTAGTTTCACCATACACAGTGGGAATGCAATATGTCCTGTGAGTGTGGCACACGAGCAGTTCAGAATGGTGGGTGTTTCAGATACTCATCTAAAACAAAGGGCCGTGATTGAACTCAATTGGAAACCAGTCCAATTGAGTCCCCCCAAATGGAAAGAATACAAGTTCAATCCCTGGCAACTATGTATAAGTAGGGCTAGGAAAGATTCCATCAGTGCTAGATTGACCGGTGATGTGACCTGGTACAAAGCAGCTTTCTCTGTTCATACTGCAGCAC
Source organism: Tiliqua scincoides (assembly GCF_035046505.1). NCBI lineage: Eukaryota > Metazoa > Chordata > Lepidosauria > Squamata > Scincidae > Tiliqua > Tiliqua scincoides. The sequence goes on along the minus strand of NC_089821.1, from coordinate 290,782,719 downwards.
AATGTCATCAAATGGAAACATGTTGGCAAATTTACACTGTAAAAATGTTGTGACCTGGAAGTGCCCAGTAAGTGCTAGTTGGGACTGTGTCAACCATGATCTTGAGTTCATTGGATTGCACTGCAGTCAGTATTCAATTGTGTTCTGTACCGCGCTGTGACATACCTACAGTACTGCTCTGTCTTACACCGGATGACCTTTTGGCCTCATGTATAATTTATTCTTCATTGTCAATGCAAAGCTGCCTTGCCTTACCTTGGGACAGATGAAAACATAGCAAAGGAAGCCACTTTCACTGATTGTACCTCTCCCCATGATTGTGCAATTCAATTCAGTGTGTTTGTTCAGCAGTCAATCCCACTAGCCATGCGCTTCTATGGCTTTCCTCACTATAGCACGCAGCCGCACTAGAATGGGCTGTGCTGGGAGGGGTATCTAGGGGGACCTCCTTGTAAGACTCCTGGTAGGCAATGGGTATCCTCAGGCCTGTGCAGCGCTTTAGTTGGCACAAGTCTGAGGAAACAAAGGGGATGTAGCAGCTTGCTCTGGAGGGGATAGCATCTGGTCACCTGCACTGGGTGCCACCCCTCCTGCCTCTGACACAACTCCCACCCTCCCCACATTCTGTCCTCCTCGCCTACTCACCATTGTCAGCGGGCAATCCTCTTCCCGCTGTCATGTGCGAGGCCTCCATGGCCTGTCTGGCAGTGGTCCAGAAGCAGGCAGCTACATGTGCTTCCAAATGGTCATTTATGACAACTGGAATGACATTTATGACATCCTGTTGCAGGAACACCAGTTCCGGCAGTGGACTGCAACACTAGGATTGGGCCGTAAGTTCATTCTTCCAGGAAAGTCCATAGGATTGCAACTTCTGTGTGAGATATATTGGTGTATGGCCATGCACATCTGTCTGATAGGATGAGAATTGGTGTGCTGGTATCTATTGTTGCAAAGGCTGATCCTAAATTCTAGGAAATACAGGTCTTTGAAGGGGCAGTAGGGATATGCTGTCCCAGGTGAAAGTTGCACATTTCCCACAATCTGTTGTCTCCTCCTGCTCAACTTTCAGGTTCACATCTTCCCAACCCCCCCTCCCCCAATTTCACCAAAAATGCAATTCAGGATAAAGCAAAGTGACTCAATATATAGGGATGTTGTTATGACTGTGGGTCGTTTTGACAATAACTGTTATAATGCTTTTAAGTCTGTACAGTGCTCATGTCATTTCTCCTTGACCTCTAGTTAGTAAATAAGAGCCTGCTCACAGATTAGATTTTCTCCAGGCAGAGTAGTGAAGTGATACAATCTTTGCAATCAGATTGTTCCTCTTTGAAGCCCTCTGACCTTTGAAGATTCATAGTGGGATGTTAAATTTGTTAGTGTTCCTGAGTGGTCGGTTAGCCAGTGACATGGTAGCTCAAGGGAACTGTAATGGAAGGGGAAGTCATTTGCCTCCAGGATATAGAGATAGAACTCTAGTTAAGGTCCCAAAATCAAATTACATGCTGATATCTGATTGGTCCTCTCCATGAAATGAATAAGTAATTCTATCCCATTTCCTAACTAGTACAAAATGAAGTGGCTCTCACCAAGTCATTTTCTCTTTTTTTTTTCTGGACAGGTTTAGTAGGAAAGACCCAAACCGGATTATAAGAATGCATCGTAGAAGTAGCTGCATGAATTGCACAATGGATTTGATCATCCCTGTTACTGAAAACATTGGTTGACAAAGAGATGCTTTTGATGCTTTCAGTGTCCAAGACTGATCTTCAGGTGTGCTCTTCAGTGCTGTTTGAGAACTCTCTACGGTTAGCAAAGAAGCTTCTCCTCCCTGCCTAGTGTCTTCATTGACTACTGTTCTCTGGGTGGGAAGATGACAAGTAACAGGTTCTTCTCTATCCTGCCTGGCTATAAAAGCATTACCTCAATAAAGCCAATGGACTATGGATTTAGCTGACTGCTGTGATTGGACTAAAGCTGCTTTCTTTCCTGTCTAGCCCTATTTTTTCCTCAGTGATTTTTAGTCTGCTGCTGGTTGTATTTTGGCTTCCATAGGATACAGATCTGCATCTTTGGGAGATAAATCTGTGAGCTGGCGTAGAGTTTTTGAAACAGCTGGTGCCATCCGGCACACTGGTCTATTGGGAGTCTCTGATATGCCTGTTTTGGTCTGTTCTGGCAACCCACTTGCAGTATATGTGTAGGATGAGTACAGGTTTTACAGCATCGTTGTGGCTCTCCTACTGTTGCCACATGTCATTTGGCGCATCCCATGCAAACTTAATGGCATGTTGCTGGCAGATGTTGTTTTGACTGGTATTGTAAGGGATTATGTGGGAGTGGCCTTTGGATCACTATGTTGACTCTTGTTTCTACTTCAGTTATTGTGCTTTTGATTTTTGAAGGCCAGGTAGCAAGACTGCAAAGTCTTCTTGCCTGAGTTGTTGAAGAACCACCACCAGAGTAGACAATAGTTGGCTCAGTAAATCAATGCATGAAGATGTGGTAACTTAAGGCAGTGACCAGAGGTCAGAGGAGAAGCATCTGTTTTGGCTACAGAAAGTCCCAGTTTCAATCTTCAGGTTGGTCTGAAGAACATCACCAGTTAGTGCCAGCAATACTGACCTAGATCTGGGGTCTGCAACCTGTGTTTTCAGAGCCGCATGCGGCTCTTTCAGCGGTCTGCTGCGGCTCCCAAGTGGGGGCTGGAAGCGGGACGCCTTCCCAGCGGTCGCCGCCCAACCAGCCCAGCCCAGCCCTGAGGGCGCCTCTCCGGCGCAATGTGCTGCGGGCGCTGGCTGCTGTTGAGTGCGGGGTCGGGGCGCTGCCCTCGCCCACAGCAGCTCCTTCGGCAGGCAGGGGCAACGGCGCTCTCCCGCACCTGCTCTCCGCGCCCCACTGTGAGCAGGCGCCGCAGGACAGGGCCACTGGTGGTGGGCGCGGGGGGCGCTTTGCAGGGACCCCTGTGGCCGGGCAGGGAGAGCTGGTAGCACTGGCGCAGCTGCGCATGGGCTCAGCGGGGAAGGGCATCAAAGGAAGTGGCAGCGGCACTCTCCCTCACCTGCTCTCTGCGTCCCACTGCGAGCAGGCGCCCGCAGGTGCCCCACTGCGAGCAGGCGTGGGGGGGCAGCTGGGCACCTCTTCCCTGCGCCCTTCCTTCTCCCTGCAGCGGGCAGGGGGCTAAACCAGGGAACAGGGCCGCTGGTGGCAGGCGCGGGGGGCACTTTGCAGGGACCCCTGTGGCTGGGCAGGGAGAGCTGGTGGCGCATGGGCTCAGCGGGGAAGGGCGGGTTAAAGTGGGTGAAAGTGACCGACCCTGGAGCTCCCTGGAGTGCGCCTGCAGGGAGTGCACACTTTCCTGGGAGTAAACCCTATTGAACTAAATGGGACTTACTTCTGAGTAGGCATGCTTAGGATTGGGAGCCAACTCCGGAATCAGCCCCTCTGGCCTTCGTGTGATTTCTCTCCTGGTCAGTGCACCTGAGCATGGAAGTCAGTCCCTCTGAAACCAACAGGGCAGACTTCCCAAAAGACGTCTGAGGGTGGAGGATGCGATCCTAATACTACACACACTGACTAAGGAGAAAGCCCCATGGAAATTAGAGAGGCGCTTACTTCTGAGTAAGCCTGCATAAGTCTTCCCATTGCTTCGATTCAGCGCAAAGCAGCATCTGTCGGGGGGTTTTTCCCTCCCCTGACTCCACTTTGGAGTCAAACGAAATCCCATTGATTTTAACACACTATAGTTTTTTATACATAGCATAAAGATTAAAAAAAACTATATATGCAGTGTTATCTGCATTTTAGATGTCAAGAGGGTTTTGTGGCTCCCGAGGTTTTCTTTTCTCCGGAAAACGGGTCCAAATGGCTCTTTGAATGTTTAAGGTTGCCGACCCCTGACCTAGATGACCAGTGGTTTAATTCAGTATCAGGCAACTTCCTTCACAAGTTCAGATAGCTCCCTCAAAACTATTTTTGTTCTTTCAGATACCCCAGATTTATGTTTCATTCTTTATTAACTAGTCTGTTGCCTTGACTTTTTTTTTTTACTTCTTTTTTTTTAACCTCATGACTTTTTCAATGATACATGTGGATAAAAAGTAGTGGAAGAAATGTGAACTAATTAACTGGAACACACACACACAAATATGCCAATATTCAATTATGTTTTTCAAGTGTCACTTTCTGAACCTAATCCTACCCCCTGCCATGTGGTGCAGGCTATGGTGTGGGTCAGACCTGAAGACAAATGGGAGGTAAATAAAAAATATGGTCTACTTAGTTCCATCTAAGCCCTCAAGCTGTCTATGGGTCTCCTTGGACACATGCCACCTACTTTGGTGATGTATGTCTGAGAAGTGAAAAGGGGCAGGGGGGTTTAAAAAAGAGGGGATAGGATCTAACATTCATGACTGCCACCAGATCCACCCCTCCCTCCCTCAGATTCCTCTCCTGAAACACCCTGTTCCCCCCTTCCTGCCCACAGCCAGCCGCTGCCACTGACTTACTGGTAGCACGGGATCTGGGAGGGCCGCTGCCACGTGACCAGTAACACCTGCCATTTCAACCAGTAGTAGTAGTAGTAGTAGTAGTAGTAGTACCAGCCGGATAGTATGAGGCAGTACATTGCATTTTGCGACACCATAAGACACACAAGTTCTAGCAGCACAGCCTGATGATGCAATTGACCCATGAGACTTAGCAGCATTGACAAAGGTTGACTCCCATGGGCACAAGCCTATCCAGGTCAAAGTAAGTCCTATTTTGTTCAATGGGGCTTACTCTCAGGAAAGCGTGGTTAGGATTGCAGCCTATTTCATTCATTTACGTCCCCCTAGCCATTGGCCAAGAAAACTATATTTGTTATGTGCAGCTAAAGTAGGCAAATTTCTTATGGTTCTTCACATGATGTGTTTTGAAAGTGTCTTTCCCACAGACACAAGTGGAGCCACAAATAGCAAACAAACTGTCAGGCCCTCACCCAATATGCCTGCTTCCAAAGTTCCTCTCTTACACAGTCACAGAGGAATTATCCCATGATATTAAATGTCTAAGATAGGTACTCATTATAGAAATTTCTTATCACTGTAAGGACAGTCATTACAGCCAGCAGCTCATTATGTTCTGAAACACTGTTCATAGTGTGAAATGTTGTTTGTTTTTAATTAAATTTTTTTCTGGCGCTAATGATTGCCGTAGCTTCTAAAATTGTTGATCAAACTTTTTCCCCAGTGAAAATTCCCCCTCTTCCTTGAGGGAATGGCTTGAAAAACAGAAATCTTCACCATGGTGTGGGAAATATAGAAGAGTGGAGTTGTCTAAAAAGTTTTGTTTAAGGTGTACTTAAATTTCACGGCTGCTAAAATGGGAATATGGCTTGGTTGTATGTGGAATTGGAAGTGGATTTTTGTTTTTCCTGTACCATACTCCACAGACTCTGAACCCAATCCTATGCATATCTACTGGGAAATATGTCCCATTGTAGTCAATGTGACTTACACCCAGATAAATATAAATAAGATTGCAGCCTTCTTGTGTAATGGCAACATGGACATATATATTTATCTAATTTGATTTTTTTTTTAATCCCACCCTTCGCTCATAATCTGAAAGGGACCAACACATACATTTAAGAATTTAACAAGCGTTAAGAACAACTAAAAGCAAATAAAATAATATGCACCTGAGACAGAAGAAAAAGAGACTCTTGCTCCAAATCTACACCATAGTTAAACAGGTTTAATAATAATTTCTGTTTTCCAGGGAACCCTGGGAACCATGTTTAGGTTTATGAAAATTCTTGGACATTCCACTGACATGAGGTGGGTGGGGGCTTGTGAATCAGACCTGCCCACCAATTTGGATAGTGTGATGTTTAACTGGTCACCTGGTCCTTCAGTGTTTAACCGGTCACCATTCAGGGACCAGGTGACCAGTTTTGTTTCATGCCTGATTGGTTGTTGGCATTGAGTGTTTTATATCTGCCCCAAACTTTCCTTAAGGTTGGTTTAGCCAGGATGCCCATGACTGGCAGGTATCATGTGAGACAGAGTCAGAATTTGGTGTCTACCCTGTGGTAAGTGAGAGTCCGAGGGAGAACCAGAACCATTCTCATGAATGGCTGGCTTGGTCAGGGATGCAGGCTAGTGACTCTTCAGGCTTGAATTGCAATGTCTATCTCAAAGACTATCAGATTTGAGGTAGGCAGAGTAATTTGGCTTACTGACCTCCTTTCCAGTGGTTGTGGCTGAAAAGCTGGGGTTATCAAGAGGCAACATTAAGTTGGAGCTGGGGTGGTGTCAACGAAGGTGGCTAAGGAGTTGTCTCTTCCAGGGTAGGTGCCCACAGTTAAGGGGGGAAGAGTTTGTGGAGATAGAACCCACTGTAGTTGTGAATAGATTATTATAATCAATAAATGTGGCCTGTTTTATTCCAAGTCACGTTGTCTCTTGTGATTGGGATACTTGGGCAATTCTCAATTCTCTTGGCAAACTACAATTCCCAGAATTCTTTAGAGGAAACCATGACTGCTATGCTGGTATAAACCCCATATAAGTCTGCAATGTAGACTTGTATTACCCGTTCTTCCCCCATGACACCAAAACAATGTTTTGTCGGATGACCTTTTGTAGACCTTGTCTGAGTTTGTCAGGCCCACTTCATGCAGCTTGTGAAGTGAGCTCTAGCCCATGAAAGCTTATGCTACAGTGTGGTCATAGGACATCCTGATTGACTCTCTTTGTGATCACCATCATAATGAGACAATTTGGATAAGATGCAATTATCAACCATTAGTTGAAAAACAAATCCAAAATGCAGGCTGCAATGGTTTGGCCACATCCGCAGATTGAACACTAGTTGGCTGCCGTGCAAGCTGCTCTGGTGAGAGAGACCTCCCTACTGGAAGGTTCAATGGGCAGCACCAATGCAAACGTGGCTCAAACACGTTGAGACCTAAAGAACCAGCAATTGACTATTGATAAGGCTAGAAATATCACCAACAATCATAAAGAGTGGAAGCATGTTATAAAGACACATGGATCTCAGTGGCACCTACATCAGCGTATTGGCTGAGAGGGCAACCTTCTCTCCAAGTGCCAGCTAAAGACTGAAGAAGAAGGTCGTAGGACTTTGCTGTAGGACTTTGCATGAGTTCTACTCTTATAGAATTAGAAACAAGGTGATACAGGAAATAGATCCTATAGTGTTCTCTCCAAGCTCCTCTTCAAGGGTTCTGAGATTCATTCACAACCAAACCTCTCACTTGCTCACAACACAGCTCAGGCTCATTGAAAAGTAATATATTGTGAGCACTTCTGGAGCTTAAGGGTATCTAAATATTACTTGACATCTCTTTGAGTACACACATTTTAGACATGAGTGCTAATAATTTCACTCTCCCATATAGATCTAAAACTATGGCTTTATTGGACTGTTTGGGCACATTTATGGCAAAACATTTAAATGCCCTCCAGCCTTCATTAAATAAAAATGTTTTCACATTGAGCGCTTCAGCTAGTCATCAAATATTTAAACAAACAAACAAATAAATTATTTCCCCCATGTCCAAAAGTGAACACACAAACAGATTTTTAGAAAACACTTCAAACTCCTCTGGCTTTTATCTGACACAAAGAAGCAGTAAAAGTGCTGTTTTTACCCAGTTAACTAGCACCACGATGCCATGAGAAGTTCCCTGTTGGCACTTTGGATGCAGCTCAGATAGAGTCTATCATTTCCTTCAAAATTTTCATCTCTACGCTCATATAGAGGTTCAGTCTTTAGCTGGTGGGATTCACAATGCAAATCTCAGCCTTGCCCAGGGACACAGGTTGAAAGAATTATGAACTGCCCATTGCTAGTTCTCCACAAACTCTTGTTGTATGGACGTATTTAAAGAGACTTGCATTGTTTGATTGTTGATGAACTGATTTCTAACTTTTTGATCTCACTTTTATTTCCAAGGGGGACTGGGCTAACATAACTCCCCAGTGTTATTTTCTTTCATTTTAATTAAACAGTGCAATGCTGGGCATGTTTACACAGAAGTAAGACCCAGTGTGTTCCATGGAATTTACTCCGTTGGAACTGTGCATAACATTTTAATCTAAAACTGTAATCTTATGCACACTTGCCTGAAGGTAAGCCCCACTGAATACATTGATTGATTGATTGATTGATTGATTGATTGATTGATTGATTGATTGATATCTTGCCTTTTGCTAGGTAATCCTGAGGTGGCTAACAGGAGTTTAAATGCATTAAAAAACATTCTACAGCACAATCAGAAGGAACTATTTTAAAAATAATTGGAGGGTGATCAAAATACAGCATTCCATGAGCAGCAAACACAGGAACAACAATGGAACTTCACAGGATTGAGGGCCCAATCCAGAACCCATGTGCACTGGCTTACTGCTGGCATGCACTGTTGCAAACATGTCAAAAGGCTCATTTATGAACCTTACCGTGGGCCCAGTGCAAGCTTGTGTTGGGCCAGCTCTGGCGCAGGGCCAGTTATCTGTTGCCAGGTGATCACCCGGACCACCTGGAGGCAGATACTTGAGCGGGGGTGTGGCAGGTGGGGAGAAGGCATTCTGGGGTGGGGGGAGGTGGGGAAGGCGGGGAGAGGGTAGGGAGGTGGTATGGTGGGGGGAGGAAGTCAGACGGGAGGGAGGTGGGACCAATGGAGTTCCACTCCACCAGATCCTGAGCCCCATTTCAGGTCCATGGTCCGACATGAGACTCTCAAATTCTAGAGCAGCTCTAGAGCTGCCATAGAATCAAGTAGCCCCATTGAGGGACTGATTCCCTTTCCCCAAGGAGTTGCCCTTTTGGCACTGTAGCAGCCCTGCATGCCAGGCAGCTCAGGATTGGGCTGTGAGTTACCATATGAGTTAGATACCATGTTGGTGTATTGGAATTGCGGAAGATATGGTGAGGAGGTAGGTTGTGGTGTCTTCAGTGGCCCCTTTAAGAGTTAAGGCCTGGGCTTTCAGTAAAGGGTGTGCTGCACAGCTGCAGCCATTAGAGGCAATTAGGTACCAAAGGATATAACGAGCACCTGAGGCAGGAAGGTTTGATGGGTTGTAGGAGGAGTGTATGCTGGAGACCTGACCTGACCTGACCTGCTTACCTGGAATCTGACCTCGGACTGTGACTGGGCATATTGACTCTGGACTCTGATTTGGCAATTTTCATTGATCAGACTGACTTACTTGGAATCTGTGGACTGGGACCTGACTCTGACTTTTGCTTGCTACACTGGTGAGTTAAACAAGGGATACTAATCAACCTTAAGTGGGCACGAGACCCAGTGGGGAGGAGCTGTGGCAAGACAGTTGGTCTAATAAAAATGCAATTGTATGTATTCTACAAGGCTTGCTAGTGTGTTGTGGCCACTGTATACTCAGCTGGTATACAGTTGCATGTATAAACAGCTGGTATACAGTTGGTATACAACAAGCCACTGTATACTCAGTTGGTATACAATGTAGATGCCATGTTGTTGACTGGAGACAGCCCCAGAAAGCATGAGACCCTAATTTTGAAACATTTGCATTGATTCCCAAGTTTCTTTCTTGGCCTACTGGTAAATACCTTTAAAAATCCTAAGAATCCAGGGGGTAGGACCACCTATACCTATATCAAGAGATTGAGGTCCTATCCAACTTTCCAGCTCTGGTGTCGCCATAATGCAGCCCCATGGTAAGGGAACACATGTTCCCATCCCTTGAGAAGCCCCCAGTGACTGACCCTCCACCACAGGATGCAGCTCATATCCCACTGGCACAATTGCACCAGCACTGGAAATTGGATAGGATAGGGCCCTGAGCTGTCAATCAGAACTTCCCTAGTTTCAATATCTCCTCTGATCAAGTGAACTCACTTGAAGGCCTCAGAAAAGCCTCTCGACCCCAGATGCAACATGTATTTGCTTACTTTTCAATGTAGTTGGTAAAGATCAATAAACAAAAAAGAAAATACAGTATCTGCACAGGACTTTGAAAACTCAAAAGCACTGGTTCTTTAGTTGTGTGTGTTTTTTTTTGTTGTTTTTTTGCTACCTAGGTATAAGGCACCTCAAAATGAATAAAAATAATTAATAATTTGATTTATTTTAATGTTCTAATTTTATATCACAATGTAATGTGAAGGTGAGCCAGACAAATATATTTCAGCAAGTCATTCAATACCCTAACAGTTGCATTAAAGTATACTTTTGAGTGTGCACATGATCGCACATGTCTGTGATCTCCATCAGCCATGCTCTGACAATCTTTCTCGCTCTGATTTCCTCCATGAAGCTGCATCCCATTTGACATGAAGTGTCAAAAACAATTCCCTTAAGGGAGAGATCGCTCCTTCATTGCTGATGCTCTGGGGATTCCCAGCAGACACCGGTAACATGTTGGGCAATGATGCACATGAATCTGCCGCACACATCATTTTACCTTGAGACCATCAGCACCTTCATTCAGGCGAGTAGCTGCAGCTGAAACAAACAAGGCTTTCACAATGGGTGAATAGGATTTCACAAGGCAAGGAACTTGGAATGATTTGGTTGGCAACCTTCAGTCTCGAAAGACTATGGTATAAGCCTACAGCACCCGGTATTCCCAGGCGGTCTCCCATCCAAGTACTAACCAGGCCTGACCCTGCTTAGCTTCCGAGACCAGACGGAGATCGGGCATGTGCAGGGTAACAGTTGCTGCTGGAATGATTTATTGCCATTCTAATTAGCCCCTTTAGGAACAGCTTTGATTCCTGAAAACAGTTTGAATTCCCTGAATGCTTCTCGCCATTGATTCAATCATTTTTTTTTTTTTGCATGGTTCTGTTGTGTTAGCTTTTCTATCCTCTACAAAAAAAAAGAAACATTTAATAAGAATAAAAACTGAATATTTAAAATGCATCTGCTATAGTGAAGCAAGGCATGTAAAACATTAGCAAAACAGCTTACCATTTCCCACAAAAGCTTTGCTGGCTCTCTTTTCATTTACTATGTCCCTCTTTCTAATCTCATCTCAAGATCTTGTTCTTTTGCTTGCAATTAAATCACATAACTTTGGACAAAATGAAAGAGAGCTTCATGTTATAACAATTGTATGTGCATGGAATGAAGATAACACTGTCTGAATATGATGATTCTGTTTGTTCGATTTTGAGAATGCCAGTTTCCCGAGCAACAAAAAGACGATTCTGACTGAACCGGAATCTGATACAAAGTTCCTGAAAAATCCACAAAATCTCAAGGGGGTTATTTCAGAGTGGAAGGACACAGTTCACTTAGAGGCTCATGACCTGTTCTGCAGCACCCAGTTGTAAATCTCAATTATAGAATTATATATACCCAATTATAGGTTCGTGGAACTCTTGGTTCTAGTCTGAGAAGTTTGGGTAGAATACAGTTGTTCCCCCATATCTGCAAGGGATACATTCCTACTGCTACTAAGGATAGCAGTGAACCCTATAAGGCAGTGTTTCTCAAACTATGAGTTGGGACCCATTGAGTAGGTCATGAGCCAATTTCAGATGGGAACCCATTCATTTCAATATTTTATATTAGACTTGATGCTCCCATGGTATGTGACTGCATTTAGGGAAATGTTACAGATCTGTACTTTTAACATGCTACTATGTATATGCTTTAAATAATGATAGTAAATATGAGTTACTCCTGGGTTAGAGTGAGTAGGATTTGTTAAAAAAATTTTCCTGCATAATGATATCACTTCAGTTATGACATCACTTCTGGTGGGTCCTGACAGATTCTCATTCTAAGAAGTGGGTCCTGGTGCTAAAAGAATGAGAACCACTGCTTAAGGTACTAACTGTTGCTCTGAACAAGCCCTCCAAGCTGCTTTTTCCTTGCATCTGCTTGTGAGCACTTGCCCTCCAAACTGCATCCAGTTCATACTTGTTAGCATTTACCCTCCAAACTGCCGCCTGTTCATATTTCCTTGTTAGTGCTTGTTGGTGCTTACCCTATGGAAGGCAAGCACTAAGAAGCAGGTGTGAGAAGGGGGGTGGAGCTAACACTCAGTGAAGTAGCAGGGAACCTTGGAGGGCTGGGGGGGGGGAGACTGCTAAATAGATGTGTTTTTCAAGGACCTCAATAATGAGGTAGTCTTTGTTGCCAAGAAGAAGGAACAAAGACTGAGAGCTTGAACGGGGTAGTCTCTTGAGACGGTGGTTTCAGAGACATTTTCCCCGATTGCTCTGTGCTGAATCACATATTATCCCGGATGCCATCTTTGGAGACGATTCGGACATCTGAGAACTCCCCCCCCCCACGGCCTAGATAAAACATGAAAGCGAACAAAGCCTTTAACTGTGAGTAACCAGTTCATTAAAAGGCTATAAAAAGAACTGCAATCAAGAGGTTAGAAGGAGGGAAAGACAACTTTAAGATTATTTATGTTGGCTTGCAGCCACCCGGAGGGGAAAAAGAGCGAATGTGAATTTAAAGAAGCCCCTGCTGGAGTAGGGTTTTTTTTTTTTTTTTTTTTTGTAACAAGGATGATTGGAAGAAAAGGCAAGAAACAAGACAAGATAAATAAGGGAAGATAAAGGATCACCCTGTTGGAATGGTATGCATGGAAAAGAAATCAACAATTAATCTTTAAAGGATGGAATAACTTTCACTTTCATTTTTGCCGCAAAAGGCTTGACTCAGACCTGAACAATTAAAGGTATACTAGCTTAATTTGACAGTGTTATTAACTTGAATTAGATTACTGACCATTACTGACCCTCACCCCTTTTGGATATAAAAATTTAAAGATTATCTTTGGCAAGAAGAGATGCAAGATAATAAGAATTGGATGACTCTTTAACTGTGGGAATGTTTGGACACTGATATTGACTTGAAATGGATTATTGACTTATTCTTTTAAGATATAAAATTTGGGAATTAACCTTACAAGAAGGTGAAGCAAGATGGTGAGACTTGGTTGATTCTTTAATTGTTAGACCATTTTCTTTTTCTTTTTTATAACCAGAGTTATATCAGCTTGATTTGATACTGATAAGAATGACATCAAAAAATTTAAAGGATGTTAGTGAAAACCAGACCTCATTAATGGACATATTGCGAGAATTCAGAAATGAATTGAAGCAAGAGGTTGGAAAACTACCTGAACAAATGAGGCAAATAAACTCCTCCCTGACAAACAGACAAACAAAGAAAAGTATGGAGGGGATGGAAAAAAGAATGGATCAAATGTCAGATGAAACTAAAGAATTGGAGATTTTTGTAATGAGACAGGAGATGGAAAAAGCAGCATTTATTATTAGAACTAAGAATTTTCAGGAAGAAAAAAGAGGGAACTCTCAGAGAAAGAGAGCGTGTCCTTTCAAGAAGAATAAGAATCTTTGGATTAAATTCAAAAAGAATCAAATGGAGAAAATGGAAGAAAAAAAGAGAGGGATCAAGAAATATAAGAGACTTAAAAGGAAGAAGAAGGAGTTGAAGGAGCAGCGGGAGGAGCAAGAAGGAAAATATCAACAAGACAGAGAACAAAGAAAATACTAAAACAGGAAGTGAAAATGGCTGAATAACAAGTGGAATTTTTTTGTAGATATTAATGGATTGAATTTTCCTCAGAAGTGAGTATTCCATTAATTATGTCAAATCAAAGCAGATGTAAATGAAAACAAAGTTGGAACACAAATATGAAGATAATTAAAGTGGTATTAAGTTAATTAAAGCGGTATCTACAAAAGAGAATTTATATAAATTGTTTTATAGATGAAAATTTAATTCTAGAGGAAGTAGCAAAAATGTACCCTGGGTCATCAAATAACTGTTAGATATGCAAAGAGATTAAGGGAATTCTTTATTATATGTGGTGGATATGTGGAAAGCAAAGAAATATTGGAAAGTGACATATATTGTTACAAGAGATATTGAATTGTGTAGTACCATTCAAACCGGAAATATTCCTCTTAAATGCGATATTAGAAATTGAAGATCAATATAAGAAATGTTTCATTGTACATAACAGTATAGCAGCAAGAATATTGTAAGTGCAAAATCTGAAGCCTTTTTATGATTGGATAAATAATTTTAGTTAAACAATATTGATTGTTTAGTTAAATCATTAATTAGTATAATGACAAATACTATTTTTCTTTTCAGTTGTTGTTGATTTCTTTTTTGGATTAAGACATGTTGTAATCTATGGCCAATACCCTCATTTGTAACCTATGTAGTCCCAACCCTAAGTTTAACCTATTTTCCTTACCTGTATTTGTAATAAATAAATAAACTTTGCACACAAAAAAAGAAGCAGGTGTGAGAAGAAGCAGTTTGGAGGGCAAGCACTAATGATACTACTAGCATACTACTACTAACAAGCAGGCATGAATAGGATATGGTTTGGAGGGCTGCAAATGCTATTGACGGCAGAAGTGACTGAAGCGGGAACCAGACAACACAGGAGATAGCAACAGTAGGGTAAACAAAACAAAATCAGATGAGTAATGAATGTGATTGGGAATTTGTGAACCACAAATAATTGAAACCATGGAAACCGAGTCTGCAGATCTGGGAGGGTGACTATAATTTTGTAATTTTATTTCACCATGCCAAAGCTGGAAAGAATTCAGCAGGCCACTCCGGGAACATGCAAAGAATTAAAACCACACCAGATTTACCTGAACCTGCTAGAAGCTTCTAGTGTGGTGAAACGTCAATGGCATCATTACCCCTTCACCAATCATATGAGATGTGTGCCTGTCATAGCCTCAAGCTGACAAAATGCTGCATTACAGTCCCAGTTGGAATATTCAGTTGTTTTGGATTTCAGTGAGACAGCAGGAGCTATTGAACCTGTGCCACACTAGAAGTCGTAGACATAGCACATTAGTCAAGGAGTAGCACAGGGGTGTCAAACATAAGACCCGGGGGCCGGATGTGGCCCGCCGAAGCTATTTAGGCTCTCCACTGCTGAGCAGTGCTGAGGTGTTAATGCGGAAAGGGCAGCCCACACGAAAATTGGGCTCTCCCATATCTTGAAATACGATCAAGATTTGCATATTTTTTTCTTCTGTCATTTGCAGCTAATGAGTTCCTAAACGAGAAAAAATGCTTACTTCTGGTTATGACCTGTTTAATGACATCACTTTCTGCCTAATGACATCACTTCCGGCCCTCAGCAGGGATCATGAATGCTATTCAGCCCTCAGTATGAAACAAGTTTGACACCCCTGGACTAGCACAATCCAGAGGCAGCATCCAACCATGTTAGCTGTGCAGTGTAGACTCTGAGACCTCTGATGTGCCAATGGAGCAGCTATCTCACCACCACAGCTCTGGAATCTTCCAAGCACACAAGGTTAGTGTTGCACAGCCCAAGGGTACCATGAATGATGCTACATCCAGCATCTATTTCCAAAATAGACATGGAGCCTACTAGAAAGTAGTGGGCCATGTCTCTCAATTCTGAGTGAGCCACACACTTGATCCTGAGGTGCAGAACTCTGTCCTATTCCTTATCCGAGCAGATTGTCCTCTTACATCTCTGATGCAACTAAAACAGATTTTCATAAAGTGTTTCTTGTTGCAGCTGAGAACGTTGCATAAGAAACTCTCTGTATGCAGTGAAATTCATTTATCATAGGAGAAGTGGACAAGTGCAAATTAAAAATTAAAACACATACACACACAAGCATGGGATCTACCATCTATTTTGTTCCCAGAGGGACACAAGACATATTACCAATCACATTGTAACTTCAGAAGGAAAAAAACAAAAAACATTCATACATAATCATCCATTCAGTGCATCTCACACAGCTCTGAGACTCTCAGCTCTGAGAGAATGTCAATAAGCTAATTGAGTTTGAACAAAAATAGGGATGAAATTTTCTATCTCCAAAAGCTGACAGAGCTCGATAGAATCCAGTAACAGAGCGGGAATGAAATCTGGTCACAGATGATATCTCAGATACATGCCAAATGCAATAGCAAATATAACAATCCTCCAAAATTACTTACTGATTGGGAGGCCAGAGGGCAACCGAGGAAGGATAGAAGGAAAAAAGAGAACAACTTTTGAGTGTAGGAAGGAAATGAGTTCTGCAACAATACAATGCAGAGCTCTGTTGTTTCTTAGACAGGCTGTCTAAGCTGGTCTGCATGGTAAAAAAAATGTTGTTTGGTAAATCAATAGTTAATATTTGGAGGAGAGGTAGTTTGTCTCCTGGTGTAGCTTGGGACAAAGAAAACTGTTATGGGTGGTTGTAAACTGGTCTGCAGTTACTGCTATTAGTGGCTCTTGGGCTGCAATTGTGTTATGCTGAAAATGAAGAGTTCTGGTTTCTTTATAAGAAGCTGGGGACTGCCATTTTGGAAGCAAGAGAACATGTCTGTGCTCACTCCTATCATAAAAAAATCTCTGCGGGGGGTTAATGGGCAGTCCTTCTTTGAGGCTAGGTGATGTGGGTTCTATCAGCAATTGATTGGGGGGGGTGAGATGGCAGTGGATTTGGGGTGCCATTTACCCTATGCCTGCCACCTCCCTCTCCTCCCTCTAGCCCGTCATAGATGTGATCTGCTTTCCAACCACTAAAAATGAAAGTGTATCATCTCCCTTCTTGCCTTGCTTCTGACATGGTTTCTTCCAATTTGGGACTTCTAGTTGGATTGAAAGATCTCCCTCATTCTCATAGTTCCTTGAAATCAAACCAGACTTCCTGCACCTCCACATATGAAGAAACCATACCAGGAGCAAGGTAAGGGGCTTTTTGACTTGTGCAGATATGGCATTGCCAGAACCAGCCCAGCATTCTGAGAAACATGCTGCCCTGGGGTGAAGTGGGTGGGAGGCTAGTAAACTAGTATCCTCAGTCAGCAGTGAAACTCACTTCACTCATCCTGCTTTGGCTTTGTGACATTGTCATGGAGCTCAGGTCCCATTTACCTACCCCAATTGCAATGCTGGACTCTTACTTTTTAGATTTCTTTGGTTTTTTGGTTTGGTTTCATTTGCTTGCAAGCCTGTATTTCAAAAGATTTCTGCCAGCAGGCTACGGAGCAACTTAAATTGTAGGTGCAATCATATCCCCCGCCACGACTCACTATCTAGTAAATTTCTCCCCATCCTCATTTGTGCATTGTGTCCTACCCCAAAGGAAACTATGAGAGCATAACACCCCCCTCCGCTTGTTTGATCTCCAGCCATCCTAGAGATATCACTAACATAGCGACAAGAATGCAAGCTTTTTATGAAAGAGCTCACAGTGCAAACATTTGTTACTGGGATGTCTAAATGGGGCTGTTGGAAATACGGACATCTTAAAAATTAAGCTGTTTCTCAGACAGCATTGCTCATTTTATCTAACCCGACCGATGGCAACAAGTTCCAGCCACTCACAAGTACATACAGAAAACTCCTATTTGTGATCTGTCCTCAGTGGTATTTCACTGCCTCTGAACCTTCTGGGACAGAATATGGGAGTCGACTGATTTTGTGCAACCTCCATTGTGGGGTGAGTGTTGCCATATGACTCGGAGGGGGGAATCAACACAGGGATGCCATTTTCAGTTATGCATATCGCCCAGATCTACTTGCAACTCTTGTATTGCCCAAACAGCCAAACGAGGTGTTTATTGGTTTAGGGTTCATTTCCAAAACACCCACTTTACTTCCCGGTTCACACCGCACCAGAAACATTCCCAGTCTCCTTTGCTGTCTACCAGAGATGAAAGTCATTCCTGCGTGCATTTGTTCAACACACAGGCAGATCTGAGTAAATACAGCATCATTACCATTTTGAGAGGCTAAGTAATGATACTTTATGGAACCACAGGCACTGGTAATGTATACGTATTAGGTCATCATGCCCAGCCCTATTGCAAATAACTTAAATGAGTTTCAAATTATCTCTATTGTGTCTCCTGGGAAGCTATTCTGCAGCCTTTCAAAGCTCACTTAGAGAAATTGTTTCCTGATATTCAGCCTTCATTTTCCTTTATTCATTTTCTTCTCATAATGCTAGGTAATACCCCTGGAGCCACCATAAACAGTTTATCTCCTTCAATGGCAAATATGCCCTTCATTTTCATTATGATTGTGGTAACCTTTGAAGGACCCAAGCTGGTAGTCGACTCCTTTCAGCCATACAGTGAAAGGGAAGGGCAGCTACTGCCTTGGGCCAGAAATGTGTCTGAAACTTACCACCCCTAATATCACTAAAATGCACTGGTTTTGGAAGTAATGGACAGAGCTGATCCCCCAGGGGCAGTGAGGACGAACAGGTGCCTCCAAACCTTTGTGCGTACATGTGTCCTGAAGCCATTGCTCACAGATGCCAAACCTG
The DNA here is from genome assembly GCF_035046505.1 of Tiliqua scincoides. Taxonomy (NCBI): domain Eukaryota; kingdom Metazoa; phylum Chordata; class Lepidosauria; order Squamata; family Scincidae; genus Tiliqua; species Tiliqua scincoides. The sequence goes on along the minus strand of NC_089821.1, from coordinate 290,764,389 downwards.
CAGTGCAATCTTTTAGGTGCCACTGTTCTCTTTTCACAGGCATCTTGATAATGACAGATTCTGATCTACAGAGATTCTGTTGTCAGCAACCTACCAGTGGTGTTGTACAGTGGCATGACCACCAAGACAGCACCATATGTGCTATTCATCTGCAGCCTACAGAGACAGAGCACATGCTTTGCATGTTTCAGGTCCCTGGTTCATGCTCCATGGACTCCAGTTAAAAGAATCTTGGGTGGCTGACCCTACTCAGGGTCAACCACTTGGGTGGAAAGACCCTACTCAGGGACCCTGAAGGAGATAGCATTGGCCTATGGCCTATGACAACTAGTGACTGAACTTGGACAGAGAAAAGAATGGGTCAGGGACCAGGGCAGAGTGGGGATGTGCCAAGGGTGGGAAAGTGGTGCATATCAGAAGCAGCAGTTTCTCCAATATCCTATCTCCCTTCCTGACCTCAATCTACCTCCCCCAATCAACTCAAACATGTGCCAGCCAAAATGCTGACACAGGTCCAAGTAGACCTAACTTGGAAGTAGAAGCTTATCCTGAGGTAAGGAAGGGAACAAAGGTTCTTGTATCTCCTCTGCAACCCCCCCTCCCCTCCCCCCAAAAAAGGCAGGATACAACTGGCACTCTGTTGGCACTGCTGCATTGGCAGGGGAGATTGAGTTAGTATTGGGCTGTCAAATTTGTCTAATTTTTTGGAGGGTGGGGAGAAGAGCTTGAATCATTTCTGAGCGAGTATACATTGAGCCTGAAGGAATTTGCCCATCCCTAATCAATGTTTAATACATCTGCATATTTCATATTTCTAATTATTTAAACCAGATTTTCATAAGTGCTTAAGGAGTTTCACATTTTTTTTTTTTTCCTGAATAATGTGTTGGGTGTAGTGAAAGCTAGTATTATTGCACCCATATTACAGATAGGGGGACTGAGGCTGAGAGAGAATGGCTTATTAAAATCTGCAGTGATTTCATTACAAAACAGATATTTGAACCAAATCCCTCTGGTTCACTTTAAACGCAAGACATCACCAATTCCAAAAAACATTCTTTTTTGTTTGTGGTTTATTTTGTTCAGGCGCTGAAAACAAATTTGGAAACAAAGGGCCAAATCCTATCCAACTTTTCAGCGCTGGTGTGGCCAGCACAATGGGGCATGTGCTACATCCTCTGGTAGGGGGGCAATCACAGAGGTCTCCTTCAGGTAAGAGAATGTTTATTCCCTTTCCTTGAGGCTGCATTGCTGCATTGCTGCAGTACTGGTGCTGGAAAGATGGCTATGATTGGGCCCTAAGCAGTGGAAAATAGAGATGGAAAACTGGAGGAAAAGAAAAGATGAGGGAAGCTGTAAAGATACAGGAAGCTGTCTTATATTGCCAGATTGCTGCTATTTTTAGATAAGAACATAAGAACAGCCCCACTGGATCAGGCCATAGGCCCATCTAGTCCAGCTTCCTGTATCTCACAGCGGCCCACCAAATGCCCCAGGGAGCACACCTGATAACAAGAGACCTGCATCCTGGTGCCCTCCCTTGCATCTGGCATTCTGACATAGCCCATTTCTAAAATCAGGAGGTTGTGCATACACATCATGGCTTGTACCCCATAATGGATTTTTCTTCCAGAAACGTGTCCAACCTGCCTTTGGTTCTATTGTAAAGCAGCATTCACACCAATGGCATCCTCCTCCTCCTCATCAAATGGTCTGACAGCAGCTTTTCCATGCTCTCACCTAGTGGTCTTTGGCAGCTGTATCCTTTTTACTGGAATTGTCAGGTTTGAATCCTGTAGTGATTGAACCCTGAACCCTGACTCCTTCTACAAGTTGCTAAGAGTGTGGGGCGTTGAGTGTCTATGGCTGGAACTAGGGTTGGCATGGACATTTCACACAACGCAAAACGAGAAGTGAATTTCAGGTTTCCTCCTGCAACGAATCATCAGAAGAATTTCAAAGGAAACCAAAGTTCTTGTAAGTAAAGCAAAATTCCTCAGAGGGTTTCTGCATGTCTCCAGTTTGAACCCTGAGCCCAGAGGTGTCCAAAGTTTTTGGCAGGAGGGCCACATCATCTCTCTGACACCATGTGGGGGGCCGAATTAATTTACATTTCAAATTTGAATAAATTTACATAAATGAATATATTAAAGATGAACTTATATGAATGAATGAAGGTCTTGCACTAGCTCAAGGCCTATAAAAGGCCTTGCACAAAGCAAAGCTGGCCTTTCCTTTGCTGCTGCTACTGCATCACAGACGTGAAACAACAACCAGTGGAGGGAGCCCTCATCCCACAGTTCACTCGAGAGGCCAAACAGTTGCCCTCACGTTGAGAGCAGTTGTGTCGGGCCAGTATGGGTTCCAACAAATCTCTGGAGGGCCAGAGGCTCATTGGAGACTAGGGGCTCCCTGCAGGCTGCATAGAGAGGCCTTGAGGGCTGCAAGTGGCCCCAGGGCAGCGGTTTGGGCACCCCTGCCTTAGCCTCAAGGGTGCACTGAGCAAAAGCATCAGCTGGGTCAATGCTGAGACCTGACTGAGTCAGTCAGAGCGGGCCCTCCATAATTCCCCAAGGCTGGCCTGACCACCTTCCATGCTCCTAGCTTTGTCATTTTTATCTTCCCAGTGTTCTTGGCCAGATTTCTGTCTGCATTCAGGTCCATCCTTCTTTAGTTTGACTGCTCCTGGTTTTTTTGACTCACACAAACCCCTTTCAATGCTGCCTGCTCCTGTTGCTTCCTCAGACTGTAGTCTCCTCTCAGCGCCTGCCATGTCTAACAGTCACCGTCTCTGACGGAAACTCGGACAGCTATAAAAGAGACACAAGGCATCTGAGTCTGCACCTGCCGTCTAATGACATTATTTTCTATCAAATCAAGGGATTTGATAAGATTGGCTGCAGACATCCCCATATGTCTTATTCATAATATATGACTTGAGCTGCTGAAAAACAATTAAAAACAAGAAAAAAGTAGGGTCAAATTGGGTTAAAAAAGAGAATGGAAACAGTTGTTTCCAACTTGGAAGGGAGAAGAGTGGAGTGGAAGTTAATGCACTGAGATCTGTTCATTGTGAGATGTGCTGTAGCAGACAAGCATCTACAAAATGGTGGTGTAAAAGATCCCAAATGTAAAGCAGATAGTCTGGCATAAAATTGACCTCTCTTTCAGTCAATGTTTTCATCACAGTTAGGACGGTAAAATACTCCAGTTCATGTTGCAGGAATTTTGCAGTTAGTGGTGCTTTCTCAAGATCACTTTAGTGTGGGTTCACCAATACACGCCCATGGCTTTGATGAGTGTAACGCCAGCAGTGACTTCCATTGTTGGGCTTTCAATGCACAGCTTACTCCCAGGTAAGTGTGCATAGGGAGCCTTACAGCCCAGTCCTAGCCAAATTCCCCCCCCCCCGATGCAACCATGTTTGCTAACTCTTTTATGTGCTGTATCCACAGAGATGACGACAACTTGAAAAACTGTAAGTGAACTTCTCAAGAGAAGTGAATTTTTGTTTGCTAACCCTGGGGAAAGCCTCATAATGTATGTCAGCTGTTTAGCAGGTGTGCGTCTGTGGTGTGTAATGTGGCAGTAAGGGGGACAGATGGGGTCAGGATATCGGTACTCACAAATGCTGCCAATATCACCTCTGATCCACCTCCCTCTCTGCCCCACCCAGGAATACCTTTGTCCCCTCCCTTTCCCAATGCCACCACTGTTGCACCTACCTTTTTAGGTCAGACAGTGGGCCTTCTTTGCTGCTGTTGGTTGTGGCACTGTGTGCAAAATGGCTGCTAGTGACGCACTGAGGGCACAATCCTATCCTGCGCTGGAACAGGCAAGCCAAGAGGCTTGTGCTGTATCCAGTGCAGGATAGGGGCCAGAATCAGCTCAGCCAGAGGCAAGGGAAAACTTTTCTTCTTACCCTTGGGTAAAGCGCCTTGGCCCCTATGGGTCTCCTTGGGCTTGCACCACCTGCTGAGGTGGCACAAGTCCAAGGAGGGTGGAGCGGCTTCAAGCCACTCCGAATCCCCCAGGAACGGGGTCCCCAGCTCTGCCTCCTGCTCCCCACCTGTGTGCTCCTGGGGCCGTCCACTGCCTTCCCTCCCACCACCCTGGAACACCTCCCTCCCGCCTCCTCCCCAGAGCCTTGCGTCGGTCCACCTGGGCCAACACAAGGCTCACTGCCTCTGTCAGCACAGAGGCTTGTGTTAGCCTCCGCAGGCCGGCGTGCTGAATTGTGCTACACGTCAAAGCCCTCCACTAGGTCCCACGTGGTACCCCCACCTATCCCCTGAAGGCACATGGGGCACTACTGCTGCCACTGATGCTAAGGTTTTAGGGGTTGGCCTGCCAGGTGGGCCCTCTGATGGACATGGACATTTGGCCAGTGCCTGACCAGGCCAATCCCTGATGCCACTTTTGAAAGGTGCATACGCCTTTCAAACACTAATTCCAGAATGGGCCTTTTGATCATGGTGCACTCCTGCTGCAAGGAACCTTCCTCTCCTATAGGGGGATTGCATGCACTGGAAATCCAGCCAGTTTGTCTGACTGAATGATAGTCAGATGACAAAGGCAGTTTGTCTGACTGAATGTTAGAAAGTTCTGCTCTTGTTGTTGTAGCTGTTGTTTGCTGCTGCCTTTGTTTCTTTTACTGATCTTATGATATGAAGAGTCAAGGAGGCACATAAATGTTTTTTAAATGAATACCTAACTACAAAGAGCCATCACTTTTTGCAGATACACACGAACACACACTCAGCAGGCCTTTTCACATTTCCCATCTACTCTCAACACTAGCGATCTGTCCCAGCTGCCCTGTTTACCCCATTTATTGTCATCTTGGTTACTATGCGAGAAAGAAAGTGCAACCAGTTTATGCTGACAGGAACGTCACTGGTTATTGTAAATAATAAACCAAAGTGATGTGTTTTGATCGTAACACTCCAGTGAAGTGTAACCTTGCCCAGGGTTAATGGGCGAAAGAGTCAATGCCGTAACAATCCCTCTTTTGGAAGTTAAATTGCATTGGAGACAGAGATCGATACGTATCAATATATTATAATGCACTCATGTCATGAAATCATTTGTTTTCCTTTCTAACGGGAGCAATTTCATTTAGGTAGGCCAGCCAAGAACCGGAGGAAGAATGAATGCAGTGGGTGGAAGCAATGACACGCTATTACCGGCTTTCTTAATCTCTGCTGCAGTTCTTTCCACACACAAGGTCCAGCAATGGAGTTGTAGCGCCCCGTCCAGACACAATTGTGTTTGGTGACTTTGAACTGAGAAACCATCTAGTGGCTCCCCCTCCAATATCAGATTGAAATCCCAGGTCTTTGAAAGGTGGAGTCTTTTCCTCAGGACTGAAAGGGCTGAGAGTGAGGATTCGTTCAGTCAAGTTCCCACCATTTCCTCCCTATCAGGAGAATAAAGTAAATAACCTTGGATTTCTCTGATCTCTGACAAGTTAATTGCCTCCCTCTTCTTATCTCCTCCGGCAGAATTCTGGGGAGCTTTCAGATCTCTGGATCCCTGTCATGGGAAGATGTGACAAACTATTAGCCTTCGGAAAGAGATGGGAGGTCATCTTTTGGCTGGCTTTTCACTCAGCATGTCTCATCCCCTGCGTTTCCCTGGATGCCAAAACAGTGCTGATGACACGCACAAGATTGCATGAGAGACTGAGCTGTTTTGGGCCTCACGTAAGGAGAAGAGGAGACAAGATGCAGGTGTGCGTTTCACTGCTCTGCCACTGACTTACCCTGACAAGTTGTCTAATTGCTCTGTACATCTATAGATAATGTACATCAAAATACGATTCTCCCAAATGGGGCTTCAGTGAACTTTAATGCTATTTTTGGGGCAGCCCAATCCAACCTAAATCCATGCATGGCAATGCATCAGCACTGGTGAGGCTACTGCCATATCCCACAGGGCATTTTCAGTTGCTGAAGGTCTCCTCAAGGTAAATGACATTTGTGCCCTTGCCTCAGGTAAGCCGTAGCAGCCGCTATGGATCAACTCAGCTGTGACAGTTCAATCACTGGCTCAAGTCTGTGTTGACCTGAGAAGGTGGATCAGGCCCAGGGAAGGAGGTTGGGATGTGGCATACACATTCACCACCAATTCTGCCCCCCCCAGCCTGATCTGCTCTCATCCCCACTCTGTCACTGCCCCATTTCACCTGCCCATCTCCTGGCCTCCCTCTAACGCTTTGCACAGGCAAACAGCACCAGTGGATCTTCATGGCTCCACTGGGACATGGGAGGATGCTCCGACCTCCCCACCAATGGGCCTGCAGCACACAGTCTGAACATTGTTATGCCCGCACAGGAGGGGAATAACATTGGGCCATAAGTCACCTGAAATGGCTCTGAAGGTCAAAAATAGATCCAGTGTGGTGTAGTGGCGCTAGTGTTAAACCAGGACTAGGGAGGTCTACCTGTTCTGACAGCTGTAGAAGCAATTATAGGAAACCTGATTGACTCTGCTTTGTGTACCTTGCTGGACTCAACTCCATGACAACTTTTTTTAAAATTCTGTCATTGCGAACAGCTGGGAAGGTATGCCTTACCGATGAAAATCTCATCTTTGTATGCAACCTTAAACCCCAACCACTCTTTTGTGCAACGGTCGCCTTTTCTATTATTAGTAAAGTGAAGGGCAACAGATTTTGTTTTCTGTCGGCTTCCATCAAAGTTGTGTGTCAAAACAGTCCTTTGTGGAAAGTTAATCCCTTCTTCTGCTGTACTTTCAAAAGCCACACTTCGTTGAGCAGTTGCGATACGAAGGTTCCGATTGGGTGGCTGAGTGTTGCCCTTGTGTGGGAAACATGCCCATTCATTTTAGTGCGGAGACAGGCCTGGAAAAAAAGAAAACTTTATAAAAATGTAATTAATTGCTCCCCTTAAAGGTCACCATTAATAAAAACCAATGTGCAGATTATTAAGCCCATAGAGGAAATCATTAGTGGTACTTTGGGGTGCTATAAGAGCCAAATCCGCTAAAATGGAAGGCTAATTTGTTATGTCTGGAAGGTACAGCTGATTTCTTGTCCCCTGTCACAGTAGAGAGACCTTCATAATGTATGGTGGCAACATCGTTCTTTGAATTATGAGGTCTCTTAGAAAAAGTTGCTCCATAAATTTCAGCTTTGTAGGTGTTCATAATGCATCCTTCAAAGCGTCATTAGGACAATCCATTATTTCCAGGGGTTGTGTGATGCTCCTTTGCTTCTCAGTTAAAATTATGAGGTTTTTGGAAATGGTTCAGCCATTTCCATTTCTCTTTTGTGCCACTGCTCCCCAGAAACGTATCATTCACAGGCGTCAGTACTGAAATGGAGCAGTACTGAAATGGAGCACATACTCTGTTTAGTATTTGTTTAAAGCATGCTCAGCAGACTTGCTCCCTGACTTCTGACCATTCCTTGGAATGGCAAAATAGAGCTTCCATACGTACAGCTGTATGCGTGTTCAGGCACTCAAATGAACATGAACAGAGCCTGCCACTATGACACTGCCCCCCATGTGTGTTCTTTGAACACACACTGAATGGCAGAATAGAGCTCTTGGTAAACTACAAACTATTTTAAAAAGATTTGACAGTCCCCAATTGGTCACAAACAACTTGTACTTCACAGGGATCCAGATAAATGGCTAAGGGCCCAATTCTGTAGAATATGTGTCGGATCACTGCTGGTGTGCACTATTGCAGTCGTGCCATAAGGCACGCTTATGACTGTTGGTGCCGGCCCAGCACTGGTGCTGGCGCAGTGTGAGCCTGTGCCATTAAAGGAGATAAACTGTTCATGGGGGCTCCAGGGGTATTACCTAGCATTATGAGAAGAAAATGAATAAAGGAAATGAAATGCTGGGTGAGTGGGGAGGTGAGTGGGGGCATGGGGGGATGCATTCCAGGGTTGGGAGAGGGTGGGGAGAAGGTGTGTCAGGGAGGGAGTGGGGCAGGAGGGGGCTGGACCAGTGGAGCTCAGCTCTGTCGGATCCAGAGCCCCGTGTCAGGCCTCATGGCCCGACACAAGGTTTCTTTACTCTGCACCCGATAAATAGCCAGTGCAGAATCGAGTAGCCCCATTGCGGGGCTACTTACCTTACCTGGGGAAGGGGATGAATGAAGCGCCATTTCCTCTCCACTTCCCTTTTTGGATAACTGTGCATTCCACGTGCAGAATTTAAAGCAGAAGTTCCTAACTCTGCAGCAACAAACTCCGAAGAATCCTTGAAACCTTAAAACATGGATGATGCGGTTCACATTTTTTGTACTTTCCCTCATCCCTCTGTATGCCCCTGAAATGCCAATGGGTCTCTTTGGATCTGCCCCAGCTCTTTAGGAGACAAAGTGAGCATATTGGCTCCCTCTGGTGTTATCTAGTGCAAGTTGCCCGCACCAGTTGCTACCCCCTCCCACCTCCAATTCACCCTGGTCTTTGTTCCTCCCCGATGCCATTCCACCTAACTCGCTGATTTACTGGCATCAGCAGGGCTCCTAGTCATCACCACCGAGCACGGAGTCCTCCCTGCCAGCTGCATTTTATGATGCTATACAACATCAGCCACCACCAGAACTAAACATTCCACAGCTGAAATTTCAATTTGGATTTCAGGTTTTCTGCAAAGGGTCAAATCTGAGAAATGTCAACGGAAGACATACACGGTTCTGTTAGGCAGAGGTGTCACTAAGGTTTGCATCACCCAGTATGAGAGCAGCTCATTGTGTCACCCCCGTGGTGGACCTTCTCCCACACTAGACCATACAGAATAAATTACAATATCATACACACAGCCTAATTCAGTGGCATCACTAAGGTTGGTGTCACCTCCATTAATGTTATTTATTTCAGTATTTAATAGTAGAGGTCACCCAACAAATCAGTAACCAACAGAAATCAGTGACAACACACAACTGAATAAGATAACAGAATAAGAGTTCTGGTATTAGCTCTGATACATGGAAATGAGAGCTGACTCATACTAACACCTTATTGGTTCTCTGCTGTGTCATAATAACACCTCATTGACTCTTGGAACAATCAGACTCATTGGTCATTTTTAAGTTATGGAAATCCACTTTTTGTGACATAAAGCCGTTGTGATTTCCTTTTCTGGTTTTTTTAATCTATAACATTTGATAGAATACAGGGAGGGCCATATCTGTAGATTCACTTATCGTTGGATGTGGGAATCCCCCACGTGCCCTACCCCCATCCTCTGAGGGCAAGGGGAGCTGTGCTCCCCTCACCTCTGGAGGGTATTCTGAGCCTCACGGAAGCTGCCCATGTCCAACTGCGGCCTCTGCAGGCCTCAGAATGACTGCTTAAAGGGAGAAAAAGCAACTTCCGGTTTTCCATCAAAACCAGAAGTGATCTTTTTTTGCCTTTAAAAGGCATTAGGAAGGCTTGGGAAGCCCCAGAAGGAACCCCCACGGATGTCCAGAATGGAATGCCTATGAATACAGGGGCATGACTGTACAGATATTTCAATACGGATTGTTTCATTGCATTTCATTGAATGATATATAACATGATGGTATTCAAAAAAATACCAAGATTTTACCGTTTTTGCCAGTAGAGGTGTCACCCCTCCCTGAATGCATCACCCCCCAGCTCCCCCTAGTGACGCCACTACTGTTAGGCAAGAGAAATTTCTCAGGCAGTTTTTACACATCCCTAGAAATCGCAATGGCCCCCTGCACTGTTGACAACAATGGTAGGTCCCGAGCATCAAAATGGTTTGTACCATCCAAGAGGGTGCAAGGATCACCAAGTGCCCCAATCCTCCCCCACAGATATAACTAGCCTTGCACCAGCAGAGACTGCTTTATGGCTGTTGTAAAGCAACCTTTGTTGATGAGTGCAATAGGCCCACTTGTGGGGAGGCTAGAGAGGCCTCCAACCACCGGTAGGCCCATGGACAGCTGCCAGAGCAGGTAGATCCCCGCAGGGGGATGAAGGGAAGAGGGGAAGGGATTGAATGGGTGAGGGAGGGTGGAATGGGGGAGATAGGGTGGGAATGTCAGCAATGGAAAGAGATATCTCCAACATGCAGCATATATGCTCTCCACTGAACTATGCACCAACTCCACCTTATATCTGCTTCAGGGGCAATATAACTCAATAACAAGCTTTTTTGACACATGGTTTCAGCTTGATTGAAAGAAGCACAAAGATCCGCTATAATCACACCATGCTCTGTCGAGGTGCTTGCCCTCCTGAAGCCCAATTCTATTTTATCCTCAATACTGAGGATCCTGGATTAGCTCCAGATGTGAATGTACTATACTATGCCTAGACTCGACTTCTCCAGTTATTCTTGGGAAGAAAGTGGCTAGGCTAAATCACACTGGCACTTTGCATTTGTTCTTTCAACAAAAAAAGAAGCAGAAAGTAGAACTTCGATTTGTATTCTCAGCATAGAGTGATCCCCCCCCCCGATATTTTTCTTCTAAAGGCTTGGATGAAATAGATTTGCTCTCAAGGTCTCACAGCAATGAGTGAAAAATAGACTTTGCCTACTGTTAGGAGAAGAGAGTGCAAAGCATGTCTCTAAATACAGCAGATTTTGATCCTCATAGGCAGAGACTCAAAGCAGAAAAAGCTGATACACCTTGGAGGAAATCCAAGTAGCTGTTTGCTATTTGCGGGGTGTGATCAACAGCAAACCAATCACAGGCTAGTCAGACATAGTTACTGTTTGTCTAAATGATAGCTTTATGTGAGTGTGTAAATCACTTTGCACATCTATACCGTAGACTTGCGACATTCCCTGGAAGTGTTACAATCCTTTCTTCCATGTGGATCTGTTTCTATTTTCTTCTTCCCCCTTTGTTCTTTTACCTGCCAAATATTTTTTTTGCCATTTCTCCCTGTTTTTACAATGATTACATTTAAGTGCTGCATCAGTATGAGTGATGATTAAAACTTCTCATTTAATTATTACCGTCGGTTGCTGAGGAAAGCATCTACCTATCACACAGGGTATAGTGTGATGGGCAGCCCAATCTTATCGAGGGCTTATGGCATTGTAAAAAACTCTCAGCCAGGGTTGGATTATGCGAGAGCAGGGCCTGTAGCATATATTATAAAAGGGGCCTAATTTTTTTATAATATAAACATAAATTGCTTACTTGCACAATAAACTGATTCAGTTTTTTCCCTTGCTATGCAGCCTTCCCACCGGCTCTTCTGCTTTCTGGCATGTTTGTGACTCTGCCGGTGCTGAGGTACAATCAGATTGGGCTGCAGTAAAGTTAAATTTGAACAAAACTATACATGGGTGTGTGTCACTTAATGACGGGGATACATCCTCCAATCCCCATTGTTAAGCAAACATTCAGCCCAGTCTGGTGCCTTTGTTGTGTACACACACTCCCTGCCAGACATTTGCTGACTGCTCAGACTAATGGACAGACTGCCTCTTCTTTGTTTTAAGAGTCTCTTTGTTGTTTAAACAGACACTCTACTGCAGGCTACAGGAGTCCTGATTGCCTCATTAAGAGCCTCTTCGTTGTGCTTTGACCACTTTCGTATACGCAGTCCATCATTAAGCAGAAGGTTGTTAAGTGGTGGACACCTGTATTTTTAGCATATTTCTGTTCCCTTTGCTTGCTTCTTCGTCTGCTGAGCTCTTCAAAAGAAGAATGAGGGCAATTTGCTTCCCTCTTACCTGGCTCCTTCCTCATGAATTTTTAATCAGTATGGGAAATTGAAGCATATTGGAATTGATCCCAGTTTGCTCCGCATTGCCTGTTCTTTAAAGAGCCCCGTTGAGGAAGGCACAAGATTGCTCATCCCTTCTCAAAGGCTCCTTAAAGGACGCAGGCAATCCAAAGTGCTCTGGGAGCAATCCACACTCCCTGCTTTAATTCATGGGTCCGTGTGAAGGAAGTAGCCAGGTAAGCAGTGCACGGTTTGGGAAGCAGTGGCAGCATTGGTCAGGGCCAGGGCAACGCTATTGGACTTCCTCATCGGGTCCTTCATATACTATTTGCTTGCCTTTTCTTCTGGGATTTTTCAGGGGCTAACTCTATTAAGGCTATCATCTTTAACCCTTGCCTGGGCTTGCTAGAGGCATATGGTTACTGTGCCAGACCCCTGTTCACAAGTAACTGAAAGTTCATTGTAATTTCCAATAACTTCTTGTGAGTTCATGCAAAGTCCGGTCATGAAATGAGTGGGTCCAGATGTGCCAAGAGACCTTGTTGCTCATCAATACATCTAATCCATGATCCGGCCCCCAGGACTGCTGTCAATATGCCAGCTGTGCAGGACAGTGACTTTGGCTTCTTATTCCATGCTTTAAAAAAAAGCCCTCCCGTCCACCCTGAGCCTCTTAGTGGTGCTTGGCACATTGCATCTGACCTCCCAACCCAGAAGTAACTGGTGATGATGTCATCACCAGTTACTTCTGGTGGTATTTCAAAAAGGTGGGCCATGTGAAGTGGTACAGTGGACGACAAACATTGAGAAACACTGTGCTAGAGGAATCAGAAGTTTATAGTTCTTGAGTGTTCTCCAAAAGGCAGTCTAGTTGCTCAAAGGGTTGCAACAAGAGGAATGAATCATTTCAGTAAGGCTAGGGAGACCAAGCAAATCAAATTTTGGAAGGCCTGAGACTTCATTATTGGGCCTACAGTCATACATACCCTAACTTGGAAGAAAGTCTTGTGGAGATCAGTGGGATGAATTTCTAAGTAAATATGCCTAGATCTGGGCTGTTTGACCAAATTATAGACTTTTGCTTTCATTAATATATGACACATGTCTTGTTGATAATATACAGTATGATGTTGATTTTAAATATGCTTAAATGACGTTCAAATAAGCAAGAATGGACCACATGACAATTTTGCTTTGTTTGAAATCCTCTGTCATTCTCTGAAAACTAGACACTGGTTTTTGGCTCAGTAAACTGAGCCAAGATATACCCTGCTTCCTAGGTTGTGATATGTGGGTAAATTGTGCTAAATGGCATTCCTAGCATCAAGTTAATTTCTCCCAAAGCAAACTAGATCATATGTCTTTGCTGACCAAAGTAGACCCAAGAGAATGTCAGAAGAGGTCATGGTACTCATCAAAGTCAATTCAGAGTGCTAGAAAATGATACATGGCTTGAGCATATAAGTAGTTATCTATCTGCAAGGGGAAGGATTACATATGTACTCTGTAAGGGGGAAAAAACAGAACATGCGCTACACTGAATGGAGAGTTGCAGAGTTAAGGGTCTCATGGATCCAGCCGACCTATTTGATTGTTTAGTTTATTGTACTGCCTACTGTGCTTTACTGTGCAGTTAAGAAACATGGTTTTGTGACTGCCTGCGTAGCCCTCAGTTGCCATCTTTTCAATCAGCCTCTGCAACTAAGCTTTTAACAGTGGCCAGTCTTGGATGAATTAGAAAGTGGAGCTTCTCAGTGCTGCTATGAAGACCATCAACCGCTAAATGGCAAATTGCCATTAAAGGAACAACTGAACAGTTGTCTCCTGCTGAAAAGCTGGCAATCCTAGATAAGCTTTGGAAAAGTTTTGCTACAAGAAGCTCAGCAGAGGTGGCAAGCGACATTTTCCAGGCTGTTTTCCAGACAACTCCTGCACCTTGCAGGTTTAACACCTTTCAGTTTTAAAGAAACTCACAATGTCCTTTACTGCTGCCCAGAATATTAAGAGAAGACCCATTCTCCAAACCAGAGATGAATCACACCAGCAGCCTCAATGAGCATGCTTCCATCTTTTCCCATAACCACTTCCAGGTGTGATGTGTTAACTCAAGTCAAGCTCTCACACGCAAGTAATTAAAACAGATCTATAAAACCCAGAGCTGCTGCTGCACTGGTGAAAAATGCTTTATGGACATGAACTCGCCATTGCAGCCCTCCCAGTCTCATTTTCACTTGCACATACTCACCATAAACCTGCACACACTCACCAGCCCTTGTTCGGTGGCCACTCTCGAGAGCATTCATTTCCATTCTCCTTTAAGCCACCTGACAAAACAGCTCTTTAATTAAGTTAAGCTGCCTGGCATTGGGAAAAGGGTTCAGTGTGCTCTGTTGTGCTCACTGCAGATGGAACAGTTTGACTGACTTCTAAGGAAGAGATCAGGGTTGCGTGGGGAGGAGGTGTTGAGAGAATCAAGTGAAAACCACCTTAGCCAAATATGTGTAAAAATTACTCACACTCTCTTGGTATGAATTGCACAAGTAGAATTCCATTTATGAAAGTTTTTTTTTTTTTTCCCCCTTTGTACCAAAGCACGAATTATGCAAAGGAAGGAAAGTTCAGCTGCACAGCTCAGGGGTTGGCCAGGTTGGCCACTGGCCAAGGGATCATGCCAATTAGAAGATCAACCTTGCTGATCCCTGAACCCCCAGGGACCAGTAGCAGTGTGAGCCAATACTCTTGCACTGCTGATACCTTCAATAGGCATCACCATTACCCAGAAACCACTGCAGTGGCTTCACGACATGGGTGCAGCTGGTGTGGGCTACACAAGGTGTGACCCTTGATGGGGGGGCGGTGTGACACACATTGCAGCAGCCTCTATTTGGCAATCTTCAGCCCTTTCCAGACCTAGCCGCTTTCAATCTCAATGATGATCACATTTTTGCTGCTTGCCGGCGGGAACACATAGCAACTGGGACCAGAAAGGGCTGAAGGTTGACGTCCAGAAAGGTCCAGATTGGGTCCAGAAAGGCTGAAGATTGGGTCCAGAAAGGGCTGAGGCAGTCTGGAGGTGGGCTTTCACCTTTAAATGCAAAGCCTGGAAGGTTGGGGGCAACTTGATTACACCATGATGTTACCCCCAAACTTCTGGAATGCCACACTGGGAGCAAGCCATTGCAGGGATGCAGTGGAACTGTAGAGTTCCATTGGCAAAAACACAGAAAATGGACGTGGACCATTTTCAGTCACAAAGCCTTGGGCAGGCTATTGAACAGATGGAGGGCACTGGTTACATAATAAGCATAATCATGAACATTATATTATAATTCTTTGCCTTGAGTGTGCCCAAGATGTTTCACCCAGATAAAAAAAACTAGGCCTGTCTTGCTTAATTTATGAGAACTAACAAGACCCAAGCTCACGAAGGAGCTACACACTGCCAATTAATTTATCCTGCAGAGTATTTAAGGAGGCCAGTTACCATTGTCCCTGCAGATTGCCAGCATGGCCTCCCCCTCTCACCTCACTTTTAATTAAACACAATTCTGCTCAGAAATGATGCCTTTAAACCTTTTCCTGTTCATTTTTTTTACATTTCAGCAGCTGCTCTGCTGCAGTTTAAATTTTCCACTGCTTCATGGTCTGATTTGTTAATGCTTGTTCTTCATCAAAAATTAAATGGATATTCTCAGTAATCTCCCAGATTTAAAAGGGGTTAACTGTCTGCTTGCATTTCTCTGCTGCTTGACTGCAAATCCAATGGAGAAGCAGAAAAGAAAAAAAGAGTTCACCCACAAAAAGAACAAAATAATTCTATCGCACATGTCAACAATTAAATTGTAAATGCTTCACCATTGGGTTTAGCTAGATGTTATTTGGATGCCTTGTTTTTGTATATATTTAATTTTGTCAACACAAATGAAATTTAAGTGATGCACATGCACACACACAAAAAGAGCTCCAAAAGATCTGGGGTTGCCTTGAGTAGAACAAGTATTACTAAATAATACCTGGGTATTGTGGTGTGTTAAAGTCACACACCATTCAATTGCCCATGGAACACTGATTGGTGCGGTACGAGAGTATTTGCATCCTGGATGATTGTATCCTGGTCAAATACATCTTGGTCATTGACATCCCTAGACATCTGCATCTAACTTTTAAGACAGCAAAATGTGTGTTGGCCTGGATAATAAGCAAAATCATAGCAATAACAGTAAAATCAATCAATCAATGGTTCCCTATCAGCAATGGACTCACAATTAAAAAAGAAATACAGAAGAGGCACCAGCAACAGTCATTGGAAAAGACACCATGCTGTGACAAAAAGGTGCACTGTGCACGTATTAGGTTCATGGGGGTCTGTCACCCAGGCCCAGCCTTGGTTCCACCGACACGGGCCTCCTCGAGAATAAGGGGCTCATCAGGAGTAGTGGGGTGGAGCAAGTTTGGCCTGGATCTGGCCCCCAGGCAGGAGGTCTCCCAGGGAGTAGGACCTGAGCTCTCATGCCAGTCACATGGCTGGAAAGGGTGGGGCTCGCTGGGCCAGCTGCTGGCTTCATAAGGAGCCCAGCAGATATAGGGAGAGTTTGCTCCTCCTTGGGCTCCTGCTTAGGGAGGGTGGCTCGGGGAGGTGAAAGCAGCCCCTGGCCTGTCTTGCTGCCCTTACCCAGCACTGAAGAGGTTGGAGAAGCCTCAACCAGGGGTGCCAGCCCCTAACTCCATAAGGGGAAGATTCATGGCACTCTTGGAGGGTGCCTTGTGAAACCATTGGACCTACGGGCCCCCTGGGTTGCGGAGCCCCGCCCCCCTCCCGCTGGGTCGAGAGGCTGCTCTCAGCACCAGGCCAACCATTGCGGCTCCCCAGCTGTGGGGTGGCAGGCAGGCAACTCTGGGGCAAGACCTCACCCCTCGGCCATGACATCACCATTGTACTACATAAAGACTGTGAGGGGGGAGACCTTGTGATGTAACGAGTCCCCCTCATGAAGGTAAAACCCTCGACTGCATAAAACCACCTATCACAGTCCCTCTTCTGGACTTGACATCTTCTTCCTTGGTGCAGTAAGTCTGAGAGGTTCCTCAACACATGGAAGGAGTGGCGGGCCCCAGCCTTGGAGATGACAGGGTCACACTCAGAGGTGGCACTAGAGTGGGTGGCACGGGAAGTACGGCATGTTCTGTAAGTGCCCCTTCCCCTGTGCCAAAGCCATTCAGGGCAGTGACAGCAGTGTATCATTGATGCCCTGAATGGCTCCACCACCAAGGGGGAGAGGTTGCTTACATAGCACATTGTGGAGTGTGCAGTACTTACCACTCCACCCCCCTAGCTCCACTTCTGGTCATGCAAAAGTACCTAATAGCTGCAAGAATCCTGCAGTAGGCAAGATATACCACTTGGGCATCTAGCAGCAATACTGGATTTGGGAACACACTCCCAGCTGCCAACCCTATTAAGGGGGAATGGGGCTCCATTCAGCGTAGGCTGATTACCACCTCCATGGTCAGCTCTATTAGTCAATATTGCATTGACCTGGCACATTTGAAACATCTGTAGACTGCTGAATTAGTTCTGAGATGGTTTCTTTTTCTTAAAGTACATCTTTTATCTTCGAAAACCTCTTCCCACTCTGCTTGTGCTTCTTGCGTAGATGAGTCTTTACTTCTGTAATTCAACAACTACAGCCAAGGGAAAGGCAAATCCAATAAACAGACATGTGCAGACTTTTCTCCATTGATTGGTGAGGTGATCTGCAAGTTATTTTCTAAATTTCATTTCTGCTCTTTTCATTTTCACTTTTAACACTTTTGGAGAATGGAATGAGGCTTGTTCAAAAATGATTGGACTCTATCATTTCTTGGCCTGTTGTATAGATTGTGAGGAATGCTGAAGTTGGATTATTTTTAAAAATGCAATTAATGCAATGCAATCAGTTTTGTTTGGCCTTTTCTGTTGAATTATAAGCTATGTTACTATAAAAAAAACCATGTAAAAGCCATAAAAGACAATATGGCTGCCTTCAGAAAATGGAAGCCTTGTCCAAATAAGAACAAAAAGGGGCACAAACTCTGGGAAAAGAAATGTAAACTGAGAATAAGAGATATGAAAACAGAGGAATGCATGTTTTTAGCATTTTTAAGTGCATCAAAAATAGAAAAACTGCCAGGGATGTGGTTAGACTATAAGATAATGAAGGAATAAAAGGGAAACTTAAATAGTCTGTGGAGCTTGCCAAGAATCTGAATGCATTCTTTGCTTTTCACTACTTTGCATTTCTTTCATTTTCACTACTGAAAATATAGTGTAAATACCTGCACATTTCAGGGAGGAAGTCTGAAAAACTGAGTCAAACAGAAGTGACAAGAAATGAGGTCACCACACCCTTTGGACATGTGATGAGACGTGAATAGAAAAGTGTTTCTCAAGGTTTATCTTTCTGCTGTACCACTTCACATGATCCACCTATTTAAGAAACCACCGGAATTAACTGGTGATGACATTATCACCAGTTACTTCTGTGTTTGGAGGCCAGATGCAAAGTGACGTACGCCAGTAAGAGGCTCAGGATAGATGGGAGGGCTTTATCGAGCATGGAAAAGCATGCTTTGGAGCGCTGCCTGCTGAGCCAAGCTTCCTATTGCTGTTTGTTTTGTTCCTTTCCTGGTCTCACTGCCAGGAGGCAGGTGTCCAGAGGTCCAGCAAGAACCACCAAACACCACCTCAAGTACCACTGGTAGTACTCGCAGCACTGGACTAGAACATTATAAACAAGATATAACATTAAAATGGAAAACATCCCCATCTCTCAGAACTTTGGAAAACCATTTGTTCTCGCTCTTTATGAAATTGCCCACAAAAATTCAGATGGCAGCTTTGTTGACACATGCCAGTGTGATGAGGGTGGGGTAGTGAAAAATGCCTTGCCAACTGAATGCAGCATGTGAGCTGCCAGTCAGGCATCCCTCTAATAAGCTGCTTGAATTGTGAGTCAGGATCATTAGAGGATCAAAGTCTCACCTCCCTTGCAGTCTCAGCGGCTTGGTTCGTACATACAGCAGAATAAGATGGGGATGAGCTGAAAGAGTTCTGAGGTGAGAGAATTGACTGTACAATTGACCCATGATATCTGCTGACACTGCATCAATGGATCTAACCAACCACCAATTGAAAATATTTTTTTTTTTAATTCCCCTCACTTCCTCCTTTCTCCTTTCCAACCAATAACACTGCTCTTTAAACCGTGCAGCTGCAGGCACTGGGTCACCCTTCTTCCCTCTCTGCCTCTTGCAGCACCTCACCCAGCAGCTCCAACTCCAAAACACTTTGGCAGGGGACCAGCCAGTCAGATCGTCACTCAGACAAGACGCCTCTGGGTCTTAAAGCTTGCCATTTTAAAATAACATGCAATTTTATAGGAACTTGAGCATCTGCCTTGTTTTGGTATCTGTGAGGAGTTCTGGAACTTTACATATACCGAGGTTCCACTGTACCCCTTTGTACTACCAGTGGGAGATGCCACTTTTGAATGCTTCCCCACTTAACAAACCCCCTACAAATGGAAAATTAGATAGAAAAATAGTGTCTCAGGCTATGTATACTTACCTGGGAGTAAGCCCCATTGAATACAGTGGGACTCAATTTTGAGTAGATATGCATAGGATTGTGCTGTCAGCCCTTTGCTTGCTGTGCTGGTTTTAGATTTACAGTGAAGTTTTAACACTTGCAAAATTGTGATTTCCCCCTGGAGTGGTAGGATGGAGTTTATCAGTTCAGAATACCAATGTGTATTCTGAATTGATAAACTCCATCCTACCACTCCAGACTTTTCCACATTGGTCCCATCTCATTCTGTGGCAGATGTGTGGCAGGGCCAATATCTAATTACGAACCAGTGTCATTGAGACTCCGTATGAACCATCATATTTTTACCTGAGTCCAAAATGAAGGCCAAGCTGACCTTAGAGGCTGGTCTTCTAAAAGTAGTTCTCTTTAAATGTTAAAGTGTCCCTGTGCCTTATTTTAGAACATAAGAACAGCCCCACTGGATCAGGCCATAGGCTCATCTAGTCCAGCTTCCTGTATCTCACAGCGGCCCACCAAATGCCCCAGGGAGCACACCTGATAACAAGAGACCTCATTCTGGTGCCCTCCCTTGCATCTGGCATTCTGACATAGCCCATTTCTAAAATCAGGAGGTAACAGACATACACATCAGGGCTTGTACCCCATAATGGATTTTTCCTCCAGAAACTTGTTCAATCCCCTTTTAAAGGCATCCAGGCCAGATGCTGTCACCACGACCTGTGGCAAGGGGTTCCACAGACTGACCACACACTAAGTGAAGAAATATTTTCTTTTGTCTGTCCTAACCCTCCCAAAACTCAATTTTAGTGGATGTCCCCTGGTTCTGGTGTTATGTGAGAGTGTAAAGAGTATCTCTCTATCCACTTTATCCTTCCCATGCATTATTTTGTATGTCTCAATCATGTCCCCCCTCAGGCGTCTCTTTTCTAGGCTGAAGAGGCCCAAACGCCATAGTCTTTCCTCATAAGGAAGGTGCCCCAGCCCAGTAATCATCTTAGTCACTCTCTTTTGCACCTTTTCCATTTCCACTATGTCCTTTTTGAGTTGTGGAGACCAGAACTGGACACAATGCTCCAGGTGTGGCCTTACCATCGATTTGCACAATGGCATTTAGCCGTTTTGTTCTCAATACCTTTTCTAAAGACCCCAAGCATAGAATTGGCCTTCTTTACTGCCGCTGCACATTGTGTCGACACTTTCATCGATCTGTCCACCACCACCCCAAGATCTTTCTCCTGATCTGTCACAGACAGCTCAGAAACCATTAGCCTATATGTGAAGTATAGTATTTTACTATTTAAAATAGTGAAGTATCTTCCAAATGCATAGTCATAAGGAGCTATAATTAATGTTCTTTGTGCGTGAACATAGACAAAGGTATTGTGTGAGGGCATTCTGGAGACTGACAGCCTAAAATATCCATCCCCTCTTAATGTAATGTTCCCCTTAAACATTAAACAGTCACTCCATTATTTCTTAAGTGGGAGGATTCAGGATTGTAAAAAGTCTTGCCAAAACGAACAGCTAAATAGAACTGGTTTGTGCAGAAGATGTTAAGATAATAGAAAGAGGCGATATGAAGGTAGAATGCCTGGGTTAAAAAAACTTCTGAAACTAAGGCAGTAGACAGGAACTCCCTCCAAAGAGAAGAAATGGGCATGTCGGTTTGAGATCCAGATATGCTTCCAATTCCTCTCTTGCCAAAATTCACAATGGAACACATGGTTCAGACCTTCTGCTGCTCCCCAGAGGATCAAGTTATATAAGATACAGCATTGGCACTGCGTCTTCTATACATCTGCAGAAAAAATACATATTTAAATGTGTACTGCACAACACATTATTGCAGCAGCTTATTTGGATAGGAAATCCATGAAAATATATTGTAAAATAAATTGAATTGTGTAATATCTTAAATGATGGGAGGGGGGAACCCATGGATTTTTGGCAGAAATAAACAGTATAGAAATCAAAGGTATGGTTTAGATGGAATGGAAACAGTCAGATTCATCCATCCCTATTTCAGACTTAGTCGTGCATTACTGCTAAATCATTACCTGTATCACTGCAATCATCTATAAAAACACAGTTCTAGATTTTCTTTGGGGGTCTTTGTTTAAGTACCAGCTAAACAGCTTGGAAGCACCAAATTCTTCAGATAAACTTTTTTGTTGATTCTATTTGTGGGAATCCCCCTCCCCACATATATTGACCTGGTGGTCTTACATGGATCTTTTAAGCTATCTGTATAGAGCTGTTGAGTAGTATTGTTTACAATGTTCAGTACACAGTGAAGCCTTCTTAAGTACCCGCCAAGGGACCAGCAAGACGTGTTGCTGAGCTGAGCTGGTCTTTAGATGAAGGTCAGAGGAACCCTTGGGGACTTTTGCAGGCAATTGCTCAAGACAGTGTGCAGTTGACTGACTTGGAGCCCTCAGTACAACTTTCACTGGAGTTCATGCAAGTGAGTGTCTGCGGCGGCCTTTTTGCTGAGAAGTGGAATGCAGAGCTCAGGCGGTTTGCCCTGATAGGCTTGTGCTTATTCTCTATCTCCTCAAAAAGTGATTCAAACAACAAAGCGATTTTTCTTCTTTCAAAGAGCAAATGGAGGTGCTCCATCATGTGCTTGGACCAGTCTTCCTCTGCTGCTTATCTCCTTCTTCAAACCCTCCCTCACTTCTTCCGTAAAAGTTTCTTTCTTGGCTTAGCAAAGCCTCACATTTGAGGGTACCAGTTAACATTCGCAAATATCATCTTCACAGTTCGTTTTGCAAGCCATATTCTCTGTATCTACCTGTGTATCTGGCCTATATTAGTAACCAGCATTCTGCTGCTGACGGGGCATCCCCTGGGACAATGGGACATTTGTCCCCTTACCTCAAGGAGTCCTCCAGTAGTTGAAAATCTCCTTCAGGGTGCAGTGCAGCCTGCACTGACTCTGGTGTGGGGGAGTTTAGTTAGGATTGGGCTGTGACACATGTCCCTAACCTGTGTCTTGCAGTGCAATCCTGTACATGTTTGCTAAAGTGCAAGTCCCACTGCGTCCTATTTATTCTCAGGTAGTGCATATAGGAGTGCAGCCTTATAGAATTATTAGATCTCCTGAACTCTCCATTTTCCCTGGCAAAATGCAAGGAAAGCTGACAAAATTCTGGGCATGGCTTTCCTAAAAGTATGTTTGGGGGCTATGGTGTGATGGGGGGGGGGGTCTATTTGTGCTCTCATAACAAAAGAACAGCTTCCAGATCCGATGTCTTTATCCTAAACTAGGTCTGCATAATTTGTAACCTGCAAGCAGAGCCCCACCCATCAAGCAATACATGGTGGCCCACTCAGGACATAAAGCCCTATCCAACGTGACTTCCCTGGCACTGATGCAGCAGCACCAATGGGGCGTGTGCTCCATCTAATGGTGGGGGGGGGAATTGGAGGCCACCCCCTGCTTTCCCCCTCCCCACCCTAAAACTTCTCCCACCCTCTCCTGCCCCACCCACAACACACTTTCTCCACCAAATTACCAGCACTGGCAGAGGTTTCAAGAGCTGCTGCTGCCCATTTCCAAAAGTGGCCCAGCAGTGTATGACTTTCGTGCCACTATAAAGGGCTTTGTGCTGCTGCAGCACTATTTCTGCCAGCAAAAGGCACCCACATCTCATGAAAGTAGGGTGCATCTTGCAGGAATCATCTTGGGACAACCAACAAAAAAAATGACATAGTGAGAAAAATAACATGGGCCCATTGGGCAAAAAGGCAGGGTATAAATTAATAATAATAATAATAACAACATGGTCAAGTGGGACAAATTATGGAATCCATACTGCCTGAACTTAGGGAAGTAGTTGCACTGGCTGATTGGGGACTTTGAACGCTTTGAGGAAGGGAGATGTGCTTTACAGTCTAATTCAAAATCTATATTTTTAATCTGCGGTTGAAAGAAGTAATTGCATCCATCAATTCCTGGTTTCTGCATTAATACCTAGAGACAACTGCGCTGTGTTAACGCATACGTCTTCCCAAAAGAATCAAGTAGGCTTATTTTTTTTTGTGGGCTAGTGATTCAATAATGCTTTCTCAACTGGAATTAACCTGTGTTCAAGTTTCTAAGCTGCCGGGACAATCGTAGAGCCTTGTCATTCTGGGGATAACACTGGATGTTGCCTTCTAGTGTGTCAGCCAGATGGTCGATCTAGCTCATGTTCTGCAGCCATTCTCCAGGATTTCAGGCTAGGGTTCGTCTTAGCATTACCTGGAGACACATGATACCAGCAGTGCTTTTAAAAACACAGGTAAAGTGCACATGGAGGAAAAAGCAAATGTGTGCAGGGACCCCTTAGTAATGACCAAGGGCAAGACTATATAATTTGGCAGTGTAAAGGAAACAGAGATGAGGGTGAAATGGGCCAAAATGTGGCCTTCCTGCCCGCTGGAGCTGTGACCTCCTTCCATCAATCCTGTAAAATAGACCTGTTACTTATCTGATCCATTCCTCTCCAGGCAGTCAGCACCACCAAGTGCATGTGTTTGGATGTGTGTCTCCTGCACACCTTGAATTAAAGGAAATGAACAAAAAGAAAACATTGACATATAACGTATCAGAGAGTGAGCCTGGGCTCTACTGAATGCAAAGACACTATGGTTCTATCTCTGAATGAAGTGTTATCTGGGGATACTCTCCGAACTTAGGCAACACAACACAAGAGTATTCTAAGAGCCCAATCTTATTCTGCCCCCCCCCCATCACAGCCATGCCAAACTAACCAATACTGCACTCCAGGAGGCTTCAGTAGGGGAAGGGGATTTTAAATTCCCTTCTCTCCCCCCCCCATGTAAGCCCAATGACCCACAATATTGCCTTGGGCCTGTGGCAGCAAGTTTGCCAGTGCCAATCCAAAGAAAGAAAGGGGATAGGGAGGCTTCTTCTACCGCCTGGGAATACCGGGTGCTGTAGGCTTATACCATGATCTCGGAAGCTAAGCAGGGTCAGGCCTGGTTAGTACTTGGATGGGAGACCGCCTGGGAATACCGGGTGCTGTAGGCTTATACCATAGTCTTTCGAGACTGAAGGTTGCCAACCTAGGGAGGCTTCTGCTGGAGGGGATAAGATCTGGTGCGGGCCATCTGTGATGGATCCTCCCCCTCCCCAGCCTCCCCACCTCCTGTTATGCCCCCTCCCTGCTCAGTTTTCCCTCCACCTCCATTCTGCCCTCCCACCACCCTTCCACCTCTCCCTATATCTTGCCTACTCTGGCGAGCAGGGACCTCAGCAATGGTGTGGGCAGGAATGCACAGGCAACGCATGCACTGTTGGAGCACCTTTTATGACAGTCGCTGACTGCTTTACGGCCATATAGTGAAGTTGTGTGGGTCTCCCTTTGTTCTTTTGGTAGGAAAGTAGAAAAGGGAAGGGTTCACTTTAAATGAGGAGGAAAGGTAGGAACTGGCACTATCCAATTAGGGAGTGGGTTTCAGCTGGGAGATAAATACTAGTGATGTAGCCTTTTGTGGCTGCTTTGGATAGTGGATGCAAAGGACTCAGAAAGGAGTGGTGGGTTGAGGCATTTTAATGGTAGCCGAGCTTGTCTTTTATCAATCCTTTTAGATTTTGTATGGTTATGCTGTATGAATAGTCAAATCTGAGGGACTGTATAACTGTTGGATGTTTATTTGGGGGTAACTGGGTTTTTATTCTGTAAAAGTAAGGCTGTTCTGTCAATTTAGCTAAAATAATTGAGGGCTTGCAGTTTTGCTTCCTCTGCCTCCTTTTTGTAATATTAAATTCCATTTACCTTTCCCTTCTTTTGTATTACCGGGTGATAACCCTTTTAGCTTATAGATTTTTATGGAAAGGTTAAAGGGCTCTGTCCAGGGTGCCTTTTTGGAAGATTTGGGGGGAAGCCTGGGCTGGTTGCAGCGAGAGCTAAGTAAGTTCCATAGTACCTGGCCATGACAGGCAGTTGGTGCTGTTGTAGGAGCTATTAGGCAGCAAGGAAAAGATTGGGCTGTGTGTTCCTTTTATTTGCCAGTCCATAAAACAAAAGTGAAATTTTTCCAAAGCTTATTTCACACAACCCCCCCCTTTTTTTTTTATCCCTCTGCATGTTATCTTCACAGCCATGGCATTTAGTCTACCTCATATAGAAGTTCCTGATAGTAAAATTGTGGGGGGGGGGGTCATTTCCTTCAAGCCTTTAGGGGGTGGGGGGGAGAGATCAAGCAAGATACAATTTCAGAGACCAACAAGGGGTTTCTAGCAATTCATTTCTCTTTATAGAATGTTTACCCCCCAATGCTCATGACGAGTTCCAAAGACACAAAACTCTGCCACTTTAAGTTGCATTCCCTTTTCTCAAATTTGTGCCTCTATTAAAGCCTTTTTTTAAAAAAAATGTAAGTTTTAACTAGTCACCTCTGCATAGCAGAGCAATTAGTTTAAGCAGCCTTGTTTTACAGAATGATTTCCTGCCTCTTCAGCCCAACACTCTCCCTCCCCTCTGAAAACTGATACTAGACAAAATTTCCAAAGCTGGAATAAAAGAAGGTTTTGTAGTGAGAAATACAGAGAGAGGGAGAGAGAGAAAAAATGGATAGTTCATGAATTGGCTAACTTGGATCAGCACACACATAGTATATTCTTGAATATACAGGAAACAGCGGGCTCCTACAGCCCCATCAAACTCACATGTAAAGTGATTTATATCAAAGGTAGTGTTGCATTCAGTAATGTTCACACAGGGACTGCTTATTTTGGTAAAAAAAAAAAAAAATTAAAATCTGCAACTCACACCCTTTCCCCTCCTTTTTTAATGAAATGAATGAAAAACTGGCTAGTGTCTCAAGTTGATATATGAGGGTGAACACAACACTCTTATTTGCTCCCCAATAAAAGAGGGCATTCATCCTTGTCCAGAATTCTCTCTGTGTCTGAACTGGTATAAAGTAAAACAACCAGACAACCTTTCCAGTGGGAAAAAAAGACCTCCCAGCCCATCCTCAACCCCATTACAATCAGCACAAATGAACCATACTATCTTCTGTAGATTTGTCTCCAGTGTATAAGGCATTATTTAGCTCAATGAGAGAAATTGTGGTTCAAGGATGCCTCTTGAGAGACCAGTCTTTATCTACAGGTTTTTTGGATCGCAAAGATTATGTGCTTTTGTCACCTCTTGGGAGACACATATTTTGGCTTTATGCCTGTTTAAAAAAAAAATTGAGGTAGAATGTTTTCTCTCCCAAAATTAAGAGATTCTTTTTTTTCAAGTTATGCAATTAAAATACAGTAAGTGCTTATAGTAGAATGAGAAAACAAAGTGTGCAGCCCACACTTTTCCTGGATGTCAGTGCATAAAGTCTCACAGGTTTACCTAATTAACAGCTAAAGAACCACTAGTTGATTTTTTTCCCCTTGATGTTGCTGTTGCAATGCATTTGCCTCAGTAGTATTCATTTGCCTGGCAAACCTATTGTCTCTCCAACTTGAGAACCTGGTCTCAGAACTTTAGTGGCTGATAAAGAATTTTGAAAATCTGAAATTTTATGCTTTGCTTTTGGAGAACCTTCCTGCAAACTGTAGCCCCAAAATGTTCTTTGGAGATTCTAGGAGTTCCAATGGCCCAAAATGGTGGCTCAGGATCTCCACCTGAGGATCACAAAGCTCCACCACTCCTGCCTCCCTCCCGCCCCACTCTTTCCCCCGGCACGCCTCCTCCTGCCTTTTCCCCACCTGCCCCAGAACACTCCTCCCCCCCATGCCCGCACCTACTTCTCTATTGCCTGGCAGTATGTTTGACCACCGAGTGGTAGAGCTCTGGCACTCCTCCGGCCTTTGCCCAGTGCTGGGCTAGCACCAGTGGAGCTCCAGTACTAGGGCCCGCAAACGTGCTTTATGGCATGTTTGCGACAGTGCATGCCAGCAGTGAGCCACCACGCCCTCAGGGCCCAATCCTATCCAACTTTCCAGTGCCAGTACAGCTGCATTGCCACCCTGAGGCAAGGGAAAAATATTCCCTCACCTTGTGGAGGCCTCCATAACTACCCTCCCACCACAGGATGCAGAATACATTACATTGGCACGGCTACACCAGGGCTGGAAAGTTGGATAGGATTTGTACCTAAGTCTACACAATTTTCCTGGGGTTAAGTCCCACTGAATACAAGGGTACTTACTTCTAAGTAGGCATGTTTAGGCTTGTGCTGTAAGCAGAAAGCAAGTATCTATCAACCCTAGGAGGGTACACGAAGGGCAAAGTGGTGAATTGCAAGTATGGATGAGCTCCTACAGATCTAATTCCCCCCCCCCAATGCTTTTCAATTGGTAGTTTGCCCATTCAGAAGTACATCATATGTGATTTTCTTTTACCTTTGATAATTTAAAGGATCATTCAAATCAGTGGCAGACCTCCCATTCAATTGATGGGGCAAAGGCACCGAGTGTGGAGCCTCGTGCAGACTTAGGACCCTGTGGAAGCCACTCTGAGGAAAACTGGAAGCACAGTTTAAAGCATCGAGAAACCTTCAGGAGTCTTCCCTGATGTGTCCTGGAGTCACACAAGGCACCATGTGCTCCAGATAAGTGGGGGAGGGTGGTTTTGCATGCGGGGGCGGCGGCATCCTATGGGGGCACCATCACGAATCTTTGCTCCAGGACGCAGGGCTGGGGAGGTCCACCACTGGTTCAAATGCATGTAAACTAGTCCTGATAGGGCCTGAGAAGACCCTGGATCTCACCTTTTGTCAGTGCATTTCACAACTCCTATTCAGGTTTCAAGCATTTGTCGGAAACTGGAGATCAGTCTGTGTGCAGATATCTTATGAATGGACACTGCTGATTCCAAGGGAAAGCCTTATAGAGCAGCATCCAACATGACAGTCAATTGATCTCACTCTCCGTCCAACCACTCATCATTCCTCAGCCAACGCATTTGAATGTGTGGGAGTCAGGAGCTTCAGAGCTGCAAAAGGATTCAAATAAGCAAGCATTAAAAAATGAAAATATTATTTGATATGGATATTGGCTGAAGTGTATCCAAGCTGGCAGTTTAATGGGGTTGACTTATCTTCAGTCTTACTCATTTGCGCTCCTCTGCTGTTGCAAATTTGCAGCATTCCCGTCCAGAAAACTCTTGAATCTCATTTGAAGGAGATGGTTTGACACCCTTGAAGTATTAAACAAAGCTCTGCTGATGGCAGTTTTGAATCAAATGGACAAAATGTCTGGTTTTTGTTTTTAAAGCGAAGCCCACTTCATTTTCTTCTCCTCTTTCTCTCACTGTATGAGCTTACAATATAGACAATAAAGAAAATATGACAAAGTCATATGGAACTGAGGAAGAATATTCTGTCCCCCATGACATTGGAAGGTTTATGTTGATAGGTGGTGTAATGCCACAAAAAAGCAATGGACGAGGACTTCATCACAATGAGAGACTTTCAATTCAGTTCTTTTTTTCCCTCCATTTTAATCCCACTTATAAAACCAAGGGAAACGGATCTTGGTAATTCCAAAGTTGGTTGCTGAATTCAGTTTAGGAAAAAGCATGATTTGCTTTTTTTTTATTATTGCTTTTTTCTAATTATTATTGCTATTAGAATTACTATTCTCTCTCTCTCTCTCTCTCTCTCTCTCTCTCTCTCTCTCTCTCTCTCTCTCTCTCTCTCTCTTGCACGCACAAACATGCAAATACACAAACACAACACCTGCCTTTACTCAGTCACTGAATCCATTGAAGGACTTTAGGGAAAGTTCTTTTCTGACTAGCAAGATAACACACACAAAGTCTTTTCCTCCTTCTGACATTTCCATGTCCTGTGGGCAAAGTGCAATTATCTCCTCCAAGAGATCACCATCACCCGATGACGTCCAGAGCCGAGCAGTTGGCCCAAATCAAGCACCCCTATGCCACAAGCTTGATATAAGGATCAAAAATATTTGGCTGTCCTGCTGCATCGAGGCGTTATGGCTGGAGGGACTGGTAATCGAATACAGCATGTTTTACCTCCAGGTCACAAGTTCAAGACCAGCTGCCAGTGATAGTAATTCAAAGCCATTCCTTTTGATGGCCTATAAGATACATGTTGGTGGTGTCAGTTGGCTTAGGACTGCCAGATGTCCCGTATTTTAAGGGACATCCCTTCTTTTTAAGAGCAGTCCCTTATTCAGGGCTCTAGACAATATTATAGATGGCCTTTAGATTGGAACTCTTTAGCTGCCTGGGGCTGCAATCCTATACACATCTATCAGGGAGGAATGCCTATTGGACTTACTTCTGAGTAGTCATGCATAGGATTGCGCTGTAGGTCACAGAATGTCACACACACACTCCCGTGGGAGTGCCCACAGAATCTTTGCAGAGCTGTGATGTGGCAGAAACATCATTTCCCCTCGCCACCCCATAAAAGGTACCAATAAATACTTTTCCTGGCTAGCAGGGAGAGAGTTAAGCACTCAATGCAATTCTCCCTTGCAGAATTTTCTTCATTTCTCATTTTTTGAGAGCATAGATGATGCTTTCCCATTTCAAAAATGGGAGGCTGCGCATTCCCAGCAAACATGTTTGAGGAAGGTGCATTTGCCAAGGGACTTTGTCATTCCACCATTATAGTGGAGAAAGCGCACTGCAAACCTCAATCTAACTGAATACCCCAGAGGAAATGCTGTTACAGTTTTTAGCACAGGATGCACTCACAGTCAAATGACTGGTTTATTGCAAGTCAAAATACCAGAAAGGAGAGCAAGGAGGAAACCAAAATCATCATGAATAAATCATGCAAATAGCTCAAACATATTGAAGTTGGGCTGCTCTGTGTGTTGCTGGCTTTAATTGTTGCACTGAAATGTGCATTTCCAATGAGGCAGTATTTTTCATCAGATCAGTAGTCAAATTATCCAAACATTTGATTACTGTTTTTATATGATCATATTACTGATGTTCCTCCTGCTTCTGCCTCCACCCTTGGGCAAGGACCTGTAAATAATGTCACACACACACACACACACACACACACACACACACCAGACAGCAAACTAGATAATGGTATACTGTGAAAAATTACATCGTGATATCAAAGGACCCCTTAAAAAAATCAATACAGCCAATGAGTCAGTGCAGCCAATCTCACTTGCAGACCTCCCATTATATTCTATGGGGCAAATGCCCTGGGCCTGGGGTCAGCAACCCACAGTTCCGGAGCCACATGTGGCTCTTTGAGCCATCTGCTGTGGCTCCGGAGTCCAGGTGAAAGTGGCAAAGGGGGTGACAGAACGCCTCTCTGGTGCCTCTCTCTCCTTGGGTGGCAGTGGCGTGGACGGTATGGTGGGGCGGCTTGAGGGCGGCGGCCTCTTCGTGGCGGTGGAGGCAGGTGCGGTCGCGCTACCTCATGGCCCCGCTCCTGCTGCCCATCGCTGCATGCTCAGGATGCTCATCAGCCGCGCGCGGCCTCGCACGGAGCAGCCTGGCCGAGGCAGAAGAGGCACCCCCAGCCAGCCAGCCCCTTCTGCCGCTCAGGCACCCAGCAGGCCCGGCATACGTGCTCATGACACCCCTAGCGGCGTGCCACCTGCCCGCTCTGCCCAGGCCCTCCCGCCGCTGCTGCTGAGGCCAGCCCTGCGTGGGTGCCCGCCGGGCCTCCTCTCTGCCCCTCACTGGTTCTGCCATAAAATGGCTTCTGAGCCTCCACAGACGCCTCCAACCTGGCCTGGCAGAAGGGCAGAGGAGGACAGGATCTCCTTCGCCACTGGCAGGCTCAGTTGGAGCCCAGTCCTATGCATGCCTACTCAGAAGTCAGTCCCATTGGAGTCAGTGGGGCTTACTCCCAGGAAAGTGTGCCTAAGATAGTAACCTCAGAGCCCAAGCCTATGCATGCCTACTCAGAAGTTGGTCCCATTGGAGTCAGTGGGGCTTACTCCCAGGAAAGTGTGCCTAGGATTGCAACCTCAGAGCCCAATCCTGTGCATGCCCACTCATAAGTAAGCCCCATTGGAGTCAATGGGTCTCACTCCCAGAAAAATGCAACACACTATAGTTTTTTTATACATAGCATAAAGGTAAAAAAAAACTATACATGCAGTGTTATCTTCATTTTACGAGATGTCAAAAGGGTTTTGTGGCTCCTCCTAGATGTCAAAAGGGTTTTTTGGCTCCCGGGGTTTTCTTTTCTCCAGAAAACGGGTCCAAATGGCTCTTTGTGTGTTTAAGGTTGCCAACCCCTGCCCTGGGCACAAAGCTGTAGGACCCCGTAGAAGCCTCTCTGAGGCTCCCAACAGGATCAGAAACTGTACTTCCAGTTTCCCAGAAGCACAGTTTATAGTGTTGGGGAACCTCAGAGACGCTTCCCCTACGAAGCAGTCTGCGGGAGGCACCATCGTGGACCTTTACCCCAGGGAACGCGGGGTTGATAAGGTCTGCCACTGGCCAATCTAATATCATGCATGCAGGGAATAAATTTGGGGGGGGGGAGAAATTCCAGGAATTAGCATTACTTAGATGTCCCCTTCTGCACTGGTGATAATGGTTCCAGTAATGCTGTACCTGAACAGAGTCATTTAGAATCCATGTGGGTCAATGGGAGTCATCAAGTCTCTGTAATAGGAACTGTGGGAGTTTCACTGATATAGGTGAGCCCTGCAAATGGTGAGAATCACAGCAAAAAAGGCAGCAGCTCTGGGAGGCTCCACCACTCTAAATAAGTTGATGTCAGGGGCATGTCATGGGCAGTGAGGGGGACAGTATGAGAAGTTTGGGGGCTGGGGAGGGGGAGGGCAGGGTGTGGGAAAAGAGAGGGGAAGAATGGATCTTGGTGGTACCAGCTGCACCAGGATCCTATCCCCTTTCCTAGGCTGCCCTTCCCCTTTTCTCTTCTAGGACTTATGCCAGCCATAGACAACTAGGAGAACTACACAGAGTTAGGTAGAAAATAATTACAATATAATACAATACAATAACAGACTAACTGGGGGGGGGGGAGATGTCCACTAACACTAGAAGAGTGTTAAATCCAGACACCCACTTCCCCTATATAGTTCATTAAATCCCTACCTTAGAAAGCTCCCAGCACTGTCGCTCTGCTGTGGTCTCCACCAAGGCACTCCCAGAATGGAGGAGTTCCTAGCATGCCCGGGTGAATCAAGAAGCAGTATTGATGGAAATATCAAAAGTAGGTAGGTATGAGAGTGGGCTTGAGGACAGTCTTACCTGCTTTACAGGACTCCTATGGCTCTTGAGATGATTCCTGAGGCTACTCTTGGAATTGAGAGTTTCTCCAGAGGTGGAACTCAATTCCTGTGGAAACTTCATTTTCTGGATTGACCTCAAACATCTCCATTCCTAACACACCATGTTTAGGGAGGAAAAGGAAAGAGGAAGTACCAGTATCAATGCTGAGAGAGTCTGAGAAAATAGATACACTTGCCTTAGTATTTAAGGAAGGTATGCCGAAAAACCTCTGTAAAGTGGGGTTTAATAGATCACTGAGGACACTGAAAATTGTCCGTTATTTCTGAAGTCCATTGGACTAAAGTCCATTAAATCAATTCACTGTACTACTACTGTGGCTGTTGCATAGGAGAAGACCACATGCTCCCTTGCATCTCCTGGTGGGAAACACCCCTCTCTGAAGCTTCAGAGAGCTGCTGGCGGTCAGTGCAGACAATGCTGAGCTCGATGGACCAAAGGCCCAAGTCAGTAAGCAGCTTCCTGTGTTCTACTACGATCAGTCAGTCAGCTGCAACAGAAAATATTGAGAAACCCTTTGCCATTTTTCTAGCTGTTCTCCAGAGTTTTTGGAAATTATTGAGAACAATTACAGCCCAATCCTATGCATGTCTACTCAGAAGTAAGTCCCATTAGAGTCAAGGGGGCTTACTCCCAGGAAAGTGTGGATAGAATTGGCCTGTTAGTTGTCACTGTGAGACAGTCTTACCACAACAACTCTTATATAATATACCCAATTCCCAGTCTATATTTTCTGCCCCATTAAACTATGTTCCTTCCACACAAACAGCTGGGGATGAGATGGGATTTGGGGGTAAACCCGTACATCTATTTTTTATTACCCTGGAACTGACTGTGATACAATGATTTTGCTACACATTTGAATTCTAATCTTCCAGTTTTGGGTAGAGGAAGGCTCAAATCAATGTTCAACTCACCTTGAACTGGGCTGCGTGCAGATGGCAAATATTGTGACTGCGAGAAAATGGTTGGGGTTTTTCAGTAGTTCTGTATATATTATCTGAGCTGTGATGGAATAATGCTGCAAAGCAGTGGTTCTCACGCTTTTAACACAGGGATTCACTTTTTAGAACGAGAATCTGTCAGGACCCACCGGAAGTGATGTCATGGCTGGAAGTGACATCATCACACAGGAAAATTTTTAACAATCCTAGGCTGCAATCCTACCTACACCTACCCATTGGCTATCATTGACTACCCATTGACTATACAGAGTAACCTGTTCAAAGCACAGATCTGTAACATTTCCCCATGGGAGCATCAAGTCTAATATATTAAAAATAAAATATTGAAATTCGGGATACTCCTCGAGATACTCCTCGGCGGGAGGGGGGTCGGGGGCTTCTTGTAGTGGGGGATTCGATTATTAGAAACATAGAGAGGGGGGTTTGCGACGGATGTGAGGACCGCATGGTGACTTGCCTGCCTGGTGCGAAGGTTGCGGACATCACTTCTCGTCTAGACAGGCTAGTAGACAGTGCTGGGGGAGAGGTAGCGGCTGTGGTGCATGTCGGCACCAACGACGTGGGCAAGAGGTCCTGGAGGCCAAATTTAGGCTTTTAGGCAGGAAGCTGAAAGCCAGGACCTCAAAGGTAGCGTTCTCTGAAGTGCTACCTGTTCCACGCGCAGGGCCAGCTAGGCAGGCGGAGATCAGGGGTCTCAATGCGTGGATGAGACGGTGGTGTAGGGAGGAGGGGTTTAGATTTGTTAGGCACTGGGGAATGTTTTGGGACAAGCGGGGCCTGTACAAGAGGGACGGGCTCCATTTGAACCAGAATGGAACCAGACTGCTGGCGCATAACATTAAAAAGGTGGCAGAGCAGCTTTTAAACTGATCCCTGGGGGAAGGCCGACAGGAGCCAAGGGGCATCCGGTTCGGGACTCCTCATCCCTATGGGATGAGGATGGGGAGGTTAGAGAACAACAAGACAAAGGCAGGGTAGGAGAAGAAATTGGGAAAGGTAGGGTGATGGGATGTGATAGACGGTTTGGCACAATGAGAGGATGCGGGGACAAAGGAGCAAATAAGCAGCCCATCCTGGGGCATTCCGTGTATAAATGCTTTTATGCGAATGCCCGAAGTCTACGAGCAAAGGTGGGAGAACTGGAATGTCTGGTGACAAGGGAAAATATTGACATAGTGGGCATAATGGAAACCTGGTGGAATGCGGAGAATCAGTGGGATACCGCAATCCCGGGCTATAAACTCTACAGGAGGGACAGGCAGGGGCGTGTTGGAGGTGGGGTGGCCCTTTATGTTAAGGAAGGGATAGAATCCAGCAAAGTAGAGATTGAAGGTGGGTCCGACTCCACCGTAGAATCTCTGTGGGTTAAATTACCAGGCTTGTGCAGCGATGTAATACTGGGGGCGTGCTATCGTCCTCCAGACCAGAAATCGGATGGGGACCTTGAAATGAGGAAACAGATCAGGGAGGTGACAAGGAGGGGCAGGGTTGTAATCATGGGGGACTTCAATTATCCTCATATTGACTGGGTCAATTTGTGTTCTGGTCACGATAAGGAAACCGGATTTCTTGACGTGCTAAATGACTGTGGCTTAGATCAGCTAGTCACGGAGCCCACCAGAGGACAGGTGACTCTGGATTTAATATTGTGCGGTACGCAGGACCTGGTTAGAGATGTAAACATTACTGAGCCATTGGGGAACAGTGATCATGCTGCGATCCATTTTGACGTTCACGTTGGGGGAAGAATACCAGGCAAATCTCTAACAAAAACCCTTGATTTCCGACAGGCGGACTTCCCTCAAATGAGGAGGCTGGTTAGAAGGAGGTTGAAAGGGAGGGTAAAAAGAATCCAATCTCTCCAGAGTGCATGGAGGCTGCTTAAAACAACAGTAATAGAGGCCCAGCAGAGGTGTATACCGCAAAGAAAGAAGGGTTCCACTAAATCCAGGAGGGTGCCCGCATGGCTAACCAGCCAAGTTAGAGAGGCTGTGAAGGGCAAGGAAGCTTCCTTCCGTAAATGGAAGTCTTGCCCTAATGAGGAGAATAAAAAGGAACATAAACTGTGGAAAAAGAAATGTAAGAAGGTGATATGGGAGGCCAAGAGAGACTATGAGGAACGCATGGCTGGCAACATTAAGGGGAATAATAAAAGCTTCTTCAAATATGTTAGAAGCAGGAAACCCGCCAGAGAAGCGGTTGGCCCTCTGGATGGTGAGGGAGGGAAAGGGGAGATAAAAGGAGACTTAGAGATGGCAGAGAAATTAAATGAGTTCTTTGCATCTGTCTTCACGGCAGAAGACCTCGGGCAGATACCGCTGCCCGAACGGCCCCTCCTAACCGAGGAGTTAAGTCAGATAGAGGTTAAAAGAGAAGATGTTTCAGACCTCATTGATAAATTAAAGATCAATAAGTCACCGGGCCCTGATGGCATCCACCCAAGGGTTATTAAGGAATTGAAGAATGAAGTTGCAGATCTCTTGACTAAGGTATGCAACTTGTCCCTCAAAACGGCCACGGTGCCAGAAGATTGGAGGATAGCAAATGTCACGCCTATTTTTAAAAAGGGAAAGAGGGGGGACCCGGGAAACTATAGGCCAGTCAGCCTAACATCCATACCGGGTAAGATGGTGGAATGCCTCATCAAAGATAGGATCTCAAAACACATAGACGAACAGGCCTTGCTAAGGGAGAGTCAGCATGGCTTCTGTAAGGGTAAGTCTTGCCTCACAAACCTTATAGAATTCTTTGAAAAGGTCAACAGGCATGTGGATGCGGGAGAACCCGTGGACATTATATATCTGGACTTTCAGAAGGCGTTTGACACGGTCCCTCACCAAAGGCTACTGAAAAAACTCCACAATCAGGGAATTAGAGGACAGGTCCTCTCGTGGATTGAGAACTGGTTGGAGGCCAGGAAGCAGAGCGTGGGTGTCAATGGGCAATTTTCACAATGGAGAGAGGTGAAAAGCGGTGTGCCCCAAGGATCTGTCCTGGGACCAGTGCTTTTCAACCTCTTCATAAATGACCTGGAGACAGGGTTGAGCAGTGAAGTGGCTAAGTTTACAGACGACACCAAACTTTTCCGTGTGGTAAAGACCAGAAGTGATTGTGAGGAGCTCCAGAAGGATCTCTCCAGACTGGCAGAATGGGCAGCAAAATGGCAGATGTGCTTCAATGTCAGTAAGTGTAAAGTCATGCACATTGGGGCAAAAAATCAAAACTTTAGATATAGGCTGATGGGTTCTGAGCTGTCTGTGACAGATCAGGAGAGAGATCTTGGGGTGGTGGTGGACAGGTCGATGAAAGTGTCGACCCAATGTGCGGCGGCAGTGAAGAAGGCCAATTCTATGCTTGGGATCATTAGGAAGGGTATTGAGAACAAAACGGCTAGTATTATAATGCCATTGTACAAATCGATGGTAAGGCCACACCTGGAGTACTGTGTCCAGTTCTGGTCACCACATCTCAAAAAAGACATAGTGGAAATGGAAAAGGTGCAAAAGAGAGCGACTAAGCTGATTACGGGGCTGGGGCACCTTCCTTATGAGGAAAGGCTACAGCGTTTGGGCCTCTTCAGCCTAGAAAAGAGACGCTTGAGGGGGGACATGATTGAGACATACAAAATTATGCAGGAGATGGACAGAGTGGATAGGGAGATGCTCTTTACACTCTCACATAATACCAGAACCAGGGGACATCCACTAAAATTGAGTGTTGGGCGGGTTAGGACAGACAAAAGAAAATATTTCTTTACTCAGCGCGTGGTCGGTCTGTGGAACTCCTTGCCACAGGATGTGGTGCTGGCGTCTAGCCTAGACGCCTTTAAAAGGGGATTGGACGAGTTTCTGGAGGAAAAATCCATTATGGGGTACAAGCCATGATGTGTATGCGCAACCTCCTGATTTTAGAAATGTGTTAAGTCAGAATGCCAGATGTGGGGGAGGGCACCAGGATGAGGTCTCTTGTTATCTGGTGTGCTCCCTGGGGCATTTGGTGGGCCGCTGTGAGATACAGGAAGCTGGACTAGATGGGCCTATGGCCTGATCCAGTGGGGCTATTCTTATGTTCTTATGTTCTTATGAAATGAATGGGAACCCATCTGAAATTAGTTCATGACCCACCTGGTGGGTCTCTACCCACAGTTTGAGAAACACTGCTGTAAAGGAATGGCATTGTTTTTTTTAAAAGTAAAATATAAAGAGGCCTCTTTCTCAAATAGTTGTGGTATAAATTGTAAAGAAACTATAATATATTTTAGCCTTATGCCAATAAAGGTTCTGAACTCTGATAGAAAGAACATTGTAGTACTTCATTTTTTTAACCTTATATTTTGTAACAGACAGTGGCGTTCTCTGCCACTGTGCTGCCTGGGGGCACACCTCCAGGGGTGCTGCCCCCCACCTGGAGGTGCTGCCCACCTCACCTGCTGCCTCCCCTCCCCAGGAATTCTGAGGGCCTTCTAAGGCTTTTTGTAGGCCAAAAATCATCACTTCCATTTTTTTGGTTGAAAACCTAAAGTGCCTATTTTTGGCCCTTAGAAGGCATTCTTAGGGCCAGGGAAGGCGTGGATGTTGGTGCAGTGCTGCTCACCCAAGCCTGACACCCAGGCATTTGTCCTTCTTGCCCCCCCCCCCCAGTTCAGCACTGGTAACTGGTATTTATATTTATTTGTATTTATATTTGTAACTGGTATTTGCATCATGAGATGGGCAAATATAATAGGTTTGATTTGTAGGCAATGTTTGGGCCCCACAATTAAATCAATTGCCTTTGTTCTTGGGTTTTCTCAGAGCTTATTTAAAAAAAATAAAAGTTTGTGGTTTATTCCAGAAATGTATCATTAAAACACTTCTTTTGCAAACTTTATTGTTTGCTTCCATTATAAACAACATTTAACTCAGACAGCTGTTCAATAGGTTGCCATAATAAAGTCTGAAACAGTGACAAATCTAATAAAGGTCTGACCAATTACTGTGTTAATTTTTCAGAGTGGAATGTTAGCAGCTTAAATAGTCTGCCTTAAACAGAACTACTGCTTTTTATATCATGCCCTTGAAAAATGGCTTTCCAATTCCAGGCAAGAACCTAAAAGAATGTTGTTGTCTGAGTGTGAAATGTCCTAACTCTTTTTTGTGCCTCCCAGCATGAATTTCGGAAGGCGCGAGTCTGATTTGTTTTAAAATGATTAAATGACGTGAAACATGAAATGTTCATGACTTGAAATTTCATGGCATGAATGGTTAAAAGACATGAAATGACCACTGATATATGTGATTTTATTGAGCATATCACATCTATCCTTCAGGATTATATAGTCGAAACTAGGGGTGCACAAATAGCACTGTTATTCCTATTCCTATGCTATTCACACATACCACAACATTTCACGTTGCTGAAACCCTGCACCACCCATTGCATGCAATGTACTCTGCCTATGTCACACTTTGGCACTGCATTGACGTAAAAGCCAAGAAGGTATTTGCAATTGTATGTATACATGTATGTATTTCATACATTTATATCCTGCCCCTCTCATAAATTCTGGTCAAAGACATGCTTAAACTAGTTGTTCTCAAATTTTAATTTTGGGACCCACTTTTTAGAATGAGAATCTCAGGACCCACTGGAAGTGATGTCATGACTGGAAGTGATATTATCAAGCAGGGAAATTTTTAACAATCCTAGGCTGCAATTCTACCCACACTTAACCAGGACTAAGCCCCATTGACTATCATTGTTAAAAGCATATACATAGTAGTCTGTTAAAAGTACAGATCTGTAACATTTCCCCAAATGCAGTTGCAGACCAATCTAATATATTAAAAAATAAAATATTGAAATGAATGCGAACCCACCTGAAATTGGCTCGCAACTCACCTAGTGGGTCCCGACCCACAGTTTGAGAAACACTGGCTTGAACAAAACAAAGAATGAAAGGTTTGTGCTGTAATATGTTATCCACACTTCAATACGTATCTCAGCAGCTTCTTCTCCCAGGTAGAAAGTTGTGAAGAGATGCCAATGCACTTGAAAGTACAGTGTGAAAGACAACCATAATAGCCAGCACATCCAATAATAACCTCATTTAGGAAATGCTGACCTGCTCATGGCCCATAAAGGTGTGTTTTTGCTGTTTAATTCCAACTAGCGTGGCTTAAACATTCTCCCCATACAAAATTTTTCCCTGACTTTTTGGAGATTGGATCTTATTTCTAGAGCGTTTTAACCAGGGATGTGCTGGAGGCACCTCCCCTGGACTCCAATCAAGACCCGTCTCCACCCCCTTTGACTTGAGACCTACCTGAGTCATAATGAATGGCAATTGGGACTCATCCAGAGCCATTTACTGACTTTTTTTTTTTACTCAAGCCAAGAGTTTTTTCAATAAACTTGTCAGGCGTGGCTCTGCAGAAAGAAATGGAGGTGCTGGCAAGGTGTGTGTATGTGTGAGGTGTAAGGACACAAAAATGCACCCAGGAAGTATGCAGTTCTCCCCCCCCCACAACCAGCAGCCATCACTCCAAACACAGAAGTGAGTTGCAATGACACGAAACTTATTGTGTGTGACATCACGCTTGTGCATGACATCATTGCATTTCTTTCCAGTTCGGAAGTATGTGCAGGCTGGAGGTGTCCCATTTGCAATCACTCTAGGAACTGCATCCCTCCACGACCCCCTTCCTTCTCCTCCTCTTGGGATTCTGAAAGCCACTTTTTCCTACAGTTGAACAACCCCTTCTCCCTGCCCTCATCCAGAGAAAAAAATTAGGTGACCTTTTCTTCGTCCAATGGATCATCCATTCCTTGGGAGATGGACAAGAGAGGCCACTCCTGCATTCCTCCCCTGTGAGCTGACTGAACCTGCATTCCTCCTTCCCCTGCCTCGTGCTCAATTCAACTACCCAAAACAAAAACCTTAACTCTTTGTCTGCCCCTCACTTCTCCTCAGTTCCTGCCTCCTGGCTGGAACTAACTACCCTACTGCTTGCACCAGCAAATGCTAGCTCCTGGATTGCTGTAGAAGGATCAAGCACACCCAGACACAGAGAGACTTGTGTCTGCACAAATGGGGACTCATTTCCAAGTCAGTGGCCTGAAACACGAGTCAAGTTCTGAATTATAGAGACATGCGACTCAAGTTGCACACGAGTCATGGAAATACATTTTAATGACTCAGACTTGAGTCAGTTGACTTGAATTACCACCCCTGGTTTTATCTTGTGCTCTTCTGCACACATGATGTTGTACCATTGGTGAAGGGGGGGCAGACTCAGGGCTGAGCACAGAATTCTGACTAAAGCCTACTCTTGCCCTACCAGACCTACAACTCTGCCCAATGTTTCCCCTACCCAGGCAGAGCTCTAGCACGGTAAAAAATAAAAGACTGGTGGCAGCCTTCTGTAGACCCAAGGGGATATTTTGGTCTGGTGGGCCGACTGGGCATGAGGGTAGGTGGAACTGGCCTCAGTAACATAGGCTGCATCTTAACCCCCCCCCCCCCAATCAGCCCGGCATTACACCAGGCTGCTCAGATTGGCATCATTGATTTTTCTGGCACAGGTCTGAGTACCCCTGAGGGTTGACTGATGTGTGACATGGGGTAAGGGGATAAATATTGCCTTACTCCAAGTTACACCGCAGCCGCCTCCTAACCATTTGTCCTGCCTGTTTCAGTGAAGGTTAGGATTAGGCTGTCCAGGAATAACTGCATGTGCACCTTCATAAGATATATTTAAAAAAAAAAAAAACATGCAGAAGATAAAAAAAAACAAACCAATTTTAAATGGTTAGAAGTTTGCTGACCATCCAATTTAATAGACTGTGAACCGCTTTTGCCTATGGCAGTACAAAAAGATCTCAACACCGGATACGTTTAAAGCTCAAATAGACAAAACATAGCAAAATGCATATTGTGGAGGGATAAATCAAATTCCATGAGTTGGTTAAGAAAAATTATAGGGGGGGAAAAATAGAAAGGTTCCAGGTCCTTAAGAAATGATGTGGGCTATGTTGAGGTATTTCAGTTGAAACAGATGGACTTGATTATAGAATACACTATAAGACTTTGAATCCATGGTCTTAAAATCTTTACCAAATGACACAGTTAGGAATTGTTTCAGAGTATTCCACAAACAGCATGTGGGATTCCATTGTCCGCATACCTCAATAAGACACTAGACTAGGATCCAGTATTATACATGGGCCACAACTTTATTGAAACTTCAACACATACTGCAGGGGGTTCAAATTGTCCTCACTCCACCCTCGTTTAGTGTGGGTTCCAGTCTTAGAGGAGACAGTTCAGCAATGCTGTCATCCATTCCCCCAAATTGTTTTATGACAACCTATTTTATCAGCCCCTTATGCCAATCGGTCTTTGTGATTGACTTTGCATTTACTGTTCAAAGGGGTCTCATACAACTTCCCTGGACCAAGCAGCATTTGGAAATCAGTCTTGAGATACCTCAAGATTGCTTCCCAATTTCTTATTCCTATTGACTTCCCCCCTTCACTAAACCAAGAGATCTTTGACTAATGCAATTAACAACCCAATCCTAACTAACTTTCCAACACCAATGCAGTCCCCATGCAGCCCCACAAAGTCCTCCCTGACTGCCTCCCACCACAGAATGCAGAGTGCGCCCCATTGGCAATGGCTGCATCAGCACTGGAAGGTTGGTTTTGAGTGGGCTGCAAGTCTTTAAATGCATTTTCCCCCTTTTCTTTCTTTCTTAAATGGGGCCAAGCACCATTTCCTCCTACGGAGGTGCCTCCACTGGTTATAATTGAAACCACCTGTAAGGTTCCAGGTTCTCTGGAGAGAACTGCAGAAAGCAGAATGGATTTCTGCATTAGGATTCTGCAGTAGATCACAAGATTAATATGAGTCAGCATTGTGATTCAGCTGCAAAGAAAGCTAACACAATATTATCCTGAATTAGTAGAACTGTAGCTTCAAATCACAAGAAGTAGAGGTTCTACTTTACTCTACATTGGTCAGACCTCACCTGGAGTACTGTGCCCAATTTTGGGCACCACACTCTAGGAATGATGCAGCCAAAGTGGAGCGGGTTCATTGAAGAAAGATGATGATCAGAGGACTGGAGAACAAACTCAATGAGGAAAGGCTGAGGGAACTTGTGTGTTTAGCCTGGAGAAGAGAAGGCTGAGAGTGGATATGATTTTTTGTATTGGCAACCTTCAGTCTCGAAAGACTATGGTATCGCGCTCTGAAAGGTGGTTCTGGCACAGCGTCTAGTGTGGCTGAAAAGGCCAATCCGGGAGTGACAATCCCTTCCACACCGGGAGCAAGTGCAGTCTGTCCCTGGTCTGTCTCCCTGGCTATGGGCCTTCCTTCTTTGCCTCTTAGCCTCAGACTGTTGGCAAAGTGTCTCTTCAAACTGGGAAGGGCCATGCTGCACAGCCTGCCTCCAAGCGGGCCACTCAGAGGCCAGGGTTTCCCGCTTGTTGAGGTCCATCCCTAAGGCCTTCAGATCCCTCTTGCAGATGTCCTTGTGTCGCAGCTGTGGTCTAACTGTAGGGTGCTTTCCTTGCACGAGTTCTCCATAGAGGAGATCCTTTGGGATCCGCCCATCATCCATTCTCACGACATGACCAAGCCAACGCAGGTGTCTCTGTTTCAGCAGTGAATACATGCTAGGGATTCCAGCCCGTTCCAGGACTGTGTTGTTTGGAACTTTGTCCTGCCAGGTGATGCCGAGGATGCGTCGGAGGCAGCGCATGTGGAAAGCGCTCAGTTTCCTCTCCTGTTGTGAGTGAAGAGTCCATGACTCGCTGCAGTACAGAAGTGTACTCAGGACGCAAGCTCTGTAGACCTGGATCTTGGTATGTTCCGTCAGCTTCTTGTTGGACCAGACTTTCTTTGTGAGTCTGGAAAACGTGGTAGCTGCTTTACCAATGCGCTTGTTTAGTTCGGTATCGAGAGAAAGAGTGTCGGAGATCGTTGAGCCAAGGTACACAAAGTCATGGACAACCTCCAGTTCATGCTCAGATATTGTAATGCAGGGAGGTGAGTCCACATCCTGAACCATGACCTGTGTTTTCTTCAGGCTGATTGTCAGTCCAAAATCTTGGCAGGCCTTGCTAAAACGATCCATGAGCTGCTGGAGATCTTTGGCAGAGTGGGTAGTGACAGCTGCATCGTCGGCAAAGAGGAAATCACGCAGACATTTCAGCTGGACTTTGGATTTTGCTCTCAGTCGGGAGAGGTTGAAGAGCTTTCCGTCTGATCTGGTCCGGAGATAGATGCCTTCTGTTGCAGTTCCAAAGGCCTGCTTCAGCAGGACAGCGAAGAAAATCCCAAACAAGGTTGGTGCAAGAACACAG
Source organism: Tiliqua scincoides (assembly GCF_035046505.1). NCBI lineage: Eukaryota > Metazoa > Chordata > Lepidosauria > Squamata > Scincidae > Tiliqua > Tiliqua scincoides. The sequence continues at coordinate 290,720,580 of NC_089821.1, read as the reverse complement.
CCCTGCTTCACTCCGCTTCGGATGTCAAAAGGGTCTGATGTGGAGCCATCGAAGACAACAGTGCCCTTCATGTCCTTGTGGAAAGATCTGATGATGCTGATAGTGCTCTTCAAATACCTGAAGGGTTGTCAAATGGAAGAAGGAACAAATTTGTTCTCAACTACTTCTGATAGTCATGTTGGCAACCTTCAGTCTCGAAAGACTATGGTGTCACGCTCTGAATGGTGGTTCTGGAACAGCATCTAGTGTGGCTGAAAAGGCCAATTCGGGAGTGACAATCCCTTCCACACTGGGAGCAAGTGCAGTTTGTCCCTGGTCTGTCTCCCTGGCTATGGGCCTTCCTTCTTTGCCTCTTAGCCTCAGTCTGTTGGCCAAGTGTCTCTTCAAACTGGGAAGGGCCATGCTGCACAGCCTGCCTCCAAGCGGGCCGCTCAGAGGCCAGGGTTTCCCACTTGTTGAGGTCCACTCCTAAGGACTTCAGATCCCTCTTGCAGATGTCCTTGTATCGCAGCTGTGGTCTACCTGTAGGGCGCTTTCCTTGCACAAGTTCTCCATAGAGGAGATCCTTTGGGATCCGCCCACCATCCATTCTCAAACACAGGCATCTCTGTTTCAGCAGTGCATACATGTTAAGGATTCCAGCTCATTCCAGGACTGTGTTGTTTGGAACTTTGTCCTGCCAGGTGATGCCAAGGATGCATTGGAGGCAGCGCATGTGGAAAGCGTTCAGTTTCCTCTCCTGTTGTGAGCGAAGAGTCCATGACTCGCTGCAGTACAGAAGTGTACTCAGGACGCAAGCTCTGTAGACCTGGATCTTGGTATGTTCCATCAGCTTCTTGTTGGTCCAGACTGTGAGTCTGGAAAACGTGATAGCTACTTTACCAATGCGTTTGTTTAGCTCAGTATCGAGAGAAAGAGTGTCAAAGATCGTTGAGCCAAGGTACACAAAGTCATGGACAACCTCAGGTTCATGCACAGAGATTGTAATGCAGGGAGGTGAGTCCACATCCTGAACCATGACCTGTGTTTTCTTCAGGCTGATTGTCAGTCCAAAATCTTGGCAGGCCTTGCTAAAATGATCCACGAGCTGCTGGAGATCTTTGGCAGAGTGGGTAGTGACAGCTGCATCGTCGGCAAAGAGGAAGTCACGCAGACATTGCAGCTGGTCTTTGGACTTTGCTCTCAGTCTGGAGAGGTTGAAGAGCTCTTCTGATACTACTTCTGATAGTAGAACTAGATCAAATGGTGCAAACTGCAAGAGAGGAGATTCTGGTTGGATATCAGTAAGAAATTCTTGATGGTAAGGGCAGATGGACAGTGGAACAGATTGCCAAAGAAGGTGGTGAATTCTCTGTTTTATGATATGCCTGGCCTGAGTGTTTCCCCATGCTTGCATTGAACCTCCAGCGTGGCAAGGGGCATTAGAAACACAAGCCATGACCACTCTTGTGTCAGAGGCTTCTGTGGGCCTGGATGCCATTGTAATGTAGTATAAGCTGGTTCCATTCAGAAAATGCTTTCACCCTCAAACAGCATGTCACGGTGTCACAGCTAGAATGGAATCCAACTGCATCCATAACGATAACCGGAACAATTACTTTGGAAATGAATATGTAATCCAGGGCCATGCAGTGGTGTGTGAACAATGGAACAAAGGGTATCATCAAGCTGTCTGCTTCTTCATGAACTTTGGCTAGATTGTACCTATTATGGAAAGAGACAAAAAAAAAACCTTCAACATATTTTTATGATGAAGCTTGACAAAATGAGACAGACTCCCTTTCAAAGGGATATCACCGTCCTTTGTGGCTGTCAGATTAAAGACCCTGGAAACAGACTCCACTGTAATGTACGTAGTTGAAAAACATTAAAGATTCTGTTTAATTAATTAACTTAGGGAAGACATCCTCTTATTGTCCAACCTCCCTTTAATGTACGGCTGAGGATGTAGTGCAGCACGTTCTTGAACAATAACATAATATCCTATTATAAATGTCTTTCTTATTATGTTTGGCAAAGCCATCAGCTTCCATGGGTCTGCTCTATGAAAATGTCGACATTAGAAAGTACTCATGGTAAGTGGTTTACAGTGTCTGCCCAAAGGCAGACCTCCATGTCATAACGAACAATATTCTCTGTCTCTCTCTCTCTCCACACACACACACACACACACACACACACACACACACACAGAGAGAGAGAGAGAGAGAGAGAGAGAGGCATAACAGAAAAGGAAAAATTAAGCATGTCACATGTTCTGCTCCCTTTATAATAAATCATAAAACTTACCTGTGCCCATCTGGTCTTGCCAGTGACAGCCAATAATAGAGTTGGGGGCACAACAATGTCATGGGAAAGTTACACAGTTTCAAACATGCCGTGAAGCACATTGCAGGAATGAGGAAGCTTGTGGCACCAGTGGAAAGACTTGCATTGGCCTGCCAGTGCTCCCAAGAGATCAGTATGTGCTGGAGCAAGTAAGCTACATATGAGCCAGCACAGGGGATGCGGGTGGAACAGAGCAGGGAGGGTGTGTAATGAGGAGGGGTGGATCAGGCCTGGGAGTGCGTCAAGATCGGCAGCAGAGTCCTTCAACATATCCTATCCCCCCTCTTGGGCTTGAACCACCTACACAAAGCTGCTTGGAATTGCACCAATGCTTTTGCTGGCGTAAGCCTGAGTACCCTCATTGAGGCTGCTGGGGCTTTTAACCGCAGAGAAAGGGGATAAAAGTCCCCTTAAGAACATAGGAAGAGCTCCGCTGGATCAGGCCAAAGGTTCATCTAATCCAGCTTCCTGTATCTCACAATGGCCCGCCAGATGCCTTAGGGAGCACACACGAGACAAGAGACCTGCAACTCCTTGCCACAGGATGTGGTGATGGCATCTGGCTGAGATGCCTTTAAAAGGAGATTGGACAAATTTCTGGAGGAAAAATCCATCACAGTTTACAAGCCATGATGTGTATGTGCAACCTCCTGATTTTAGAAATGGGCTATGTCAGATGCAAGGGAGGGCACCAGGTTGCAGGTCTCTTGTTATCTGGTGTGCTCCCTGGGGCATTTGGTGGGCCACTGCGAGATATAGGAAGCTGGACTAGATGGGCCTTTGGCCTGATCCAGCGGGGCTGTTCTTATGTTCTTAGGTGATCCATACCCTTATGTTGGGGAGACCTTCTGTTGCCTATTCTCATACAGAGGCTGTTTCTGTGCTGCTTCATCGAATTTTGACAGGATTGTGCTGCCAATGTTACCCACTATGAGTGATGGTAGACTTGCTTCTTCATGCCACTAGGTAACATTTTGCAGCAGCTGTCTGGATATGGTGCTTGGCTTCTTTGCTAATACCACAATACCACTGGCCTCATTTATGGATACATCCATACTGGGACTGGCTTATACTGTGGAGAACTACACTGTAACTCAATCCTTTGCATTGCAGAAGCTCACAGCATGGAGCCATGAGGACCATGGGAGAAGTGAGTAAGCCTGCCTCTTGTCTCTTGCTGTGGATAAACAATCAGCTCAACACTTAGTGTGCTGCTCTGGTAATACAGGGAGTTTTCCAATGTGCTCTCTGTTCATATTTTCAAAATTACCAGACACAGAATATGTGAAGAATGTCTGAAGAATATGTAAATAGCCCACAATGAAGACAAAAACACTTGAGGGCTCAAGTGTGTGCAGTGAATACTGGCGAATTAGGATGGCATCAAGAGCCAGCTTCATTGGGTACAGTTGTAACGATGAGAAAGTCGGGTCTGATGTTACGCACATTGGTTGATTTGTTCACATGAATAATGAGGCTTCAATGTTTTGCATGTGGGAGAATGGAATATTTCAAGCATAGTGTGGGCTCCAGGGTTAATATTTCATAACTGTGAAAGTAATACAGAAGCAGAACATTGGAATCAGATAGCCATCCATCATTAAAAAAAATAAACCAAAAGAACATAAGAGTCCCACTAGATCAAACTAAGGGTATATCTGGTCTGGTTTCCTCTTCTGCATAATACTGGGCAGATACATCTTGGAAGTCCATGAACAGAGCATGAAGAAAGCAACACTTCTTGTCATATATCTCCAGCGTCTGCTATTAAAAGGACTATGAGATATCTTCTTGGCTTGCAAAAGCTTGGATGAATTCATGGAGGATAGGACTCCATGGTACAGTTCTGAATAGTCAAGTGGGAGATTAGTTTTAGAAGACACATTCAGTACAAAAACAATGGAAACCAAATGGCGTATTGTTGCCTAGTTATTGGAGAGCTGAATGGTGTTTCTCCTTATTTAAAAGAAGTATGCAAGGAAGCGTGGCCTATCCTCACCTAGATGTCTCTGCCCACCCGAAAAGGCTACCACAAAAATGACTGCTTCTAGTAATAAGCCTTGCCAGCCTGGATGAGGCCAAAAGCATTCACTCTAGGGTATCTTCTCATGCCTTTCTTGATGATATACTTCACAGGGTGGATGAATGGGAGTCTATTATATTTGACTCACATTCTTAAAATTTGAACATTTACACTCCTTTGAGCATGGGAAAGGTGGTATAGACATAAGTAAATACAATGTGTGTGAGTGTTACAGAAATGAGGTGTGCCTCCCTGAAAATGTTTTGCAGACATACGCAACACAGTTGCGTTCATGTAAATGCAGCTGGAACTGGGGTAATGGTTTTGAGATTGATTATTTAGCTTGTTAATGGTCATGGGCTATGTTCACCACAATGAGCCATAGAAAAGCAGCTCCTTTGTGTCTCAGATAAACAACTAGAAGCAAAACAAACTAATCAGGGTGACCCAATTAATGCACATTTTGCTATATTTTGGTAGTTGTTGTGTTGTAAAGTTCTCCTTGCCACATCAGAAGGTGATACAGATGACCAAGCTAGCCTAGGGTGAGAGAGAACAGTTTCCTGGGTATTTTGGTTGCCTGCATGGGTTCAACAACTCTGTCACTGAAATAACTGAAGAGAAATCAGATCATATAACCTCCTGGTTTTAGAGGTAGGCTACCTCAGAATGCCAGATACAAGGGGGTGGTAACAGGACACAGGTATCTTGTTGTCTTATGTGCTCCCTGAGGCATCTGGTGGGCCACTGGGTGATATTAGAGGAAGCTGGACTAGATGGGCCCTTGGTCTGATCCAACAAGGCTTTTCTTACATTGTTATGTAGTCTGTGAAATAAATGACACTGAAAATCACTCTGTCTGAAGCAAAACTTCAGCAAATACCATTGAAAAGCAGCCCAGAGGATGAATATTATGTCAATATTTATTTCTGTGGAACAGGCAGGTAATAACTGGTTGAAGTATGAGAGGTACTGTCCTAACAGAAGAACATAAGAAAAACCCAGTTGGATCAGGTCAAAGACCCATCTCGTCCAGCTTGCTGAATCCCACAGTAGCCCACCAAACGCCCAAGGGAGCACACAAGACAACAAGAGACCTACGTCCTGGTGCCCTCCCTTACATCTGGCATTCTGAGGTAATCTGGCATTCTGAGGTAAATGGAGGAACTGCTAACCCTATAATAATCATATCAGTCAATACGTTGTTTTATTTTTAGTAAAAAAGTACCATGGTGGAGGTGAAAGAAGATTCTCTTTAATTTTTAAACGGCACCTGGTTCCTACAAAAGGCCTCTTGTGACTGTTGCTTTCACAGAGCTTCCCCGCTGAAGAGCCATCGTACAATAAATAGGACTGTTCAATAAGCAGCCTGTACAGTTGCACCCAAAATCAGCCTGTAATAGTTCCTCCAATTCTATTCTGCTGCATGCAATAGAATTTCCTTTTTTTTCCCCCCTCTTTCCTGAACGGTATCATAGGTACAATTGTATGCTGTGCATTGTGCCATGTGTTATCAACACATTTGCCAGATAAAATGGGATTCTACAATTTTTATTGTCGGGAAATGAAAGCGTGGGTATAGGAAGCTATTTGCAAAGAGGGTGCCAGGTCAAATATTCTGAATTTCCAGCTAGAGATCTATTTTACTATGACTTTTAAGTGAATGAGCTAAGCATACTGAGGGAGTGCTGCAATATATATATTCAGAGAGGAAATTTAAAATATTTACTATTAATAGATGCAAAACTCAGTAGTTTTCTGTAATGATTTTGGAAAATCTTAGGCATTTGGTCATCTCTGCTTTTGTCCATTGTTTTTTTTTCCTACCTTTTCACCTCCATGGGACAGTTCAGATTATATGCCTATTGGCTGCAGCCCAATACCTGAAATGGAGGAGGGGCACATCAAGATTTCTCCATGTCCCCACATGGTCACATGGAGCCAGGATGGCATAGTGGTTCAGGAGTTGGACTTAGACCTGCAGGTTCAAATCCCTACTCAGTCATGACGCTGCCTGGGTGACCTTGGGCCAGTCACAATCTCTCAGCCTCACCTACCTCACAGGGCTGTTGTGAGAACAAAAAGGAGGGGAGGAACTCTGTGCGCCACCCTGTACCCCTTGAGCTGTATAAAAATGTGAAAAATAAATCAGTCCACTTTGCACAGCTGATATACTGCCTGACAGTCCAATCCAATTGGGCACTACTACTGCAGGAACTAGAATTCTTGTAGCAGTAAGCACCTTTTATGGCTATCTCAAATGGTGGTGCCTAAGTGCTTGAAACCACAGTTCCCAAATGCCACCAGTAAGGCACATGGCAGTAGGGCAAGCATGGAGTCACTCGAGGGGTGCGGGCCACGGGGAGGGGGTGACACTACTATTTGCCAAAAATTTTTTAAATCTTGGTATTTTTCAAATAATACCATCACGTTACATATCAATCCATTTGTGATTTCATGCAGAATGCAATGAAACACATGACGTTGAAAATCTATATCTCATCAAAAGCTATAGCCAAAAAACCAGTGGAGGCAGGTGATGGTATGCCCACTGCTGGGGTTTTGTCCCACCCGCTGCATGGGAGGAAGTCCGTCATAGGGGTAACATGCTGGCCTCCTGCACCAGGTGACACAAACCCTAGTAATGCCACTAAGGTCAAGAAAGACCTGCCAACTTAGGTAGGTTGTCAGGAATGGCAAAACAGGGTGGGGGAGGGTGGAGTGGGGTGGAGCACAGGTGGATGGGAGAAGTGATGGAGGCAGGAGTGGGTGGCACCCCGCACAGGTGATTTCCACTGGATGCTATTCCTTTCCATTGTCTATTTGGACTTGCTCCAGCTAAAGAGCCTGCCCATATCCAGGAAACCCACTGGCAAGAAGGAGGCTTATGGAGAGGAAGGAAGAAATTTTCTCTTTCCCTTCCTGAGTCTTCTGTTCTGCCTTCCCTCACCACAGCATACAGCACTGCTCATTTTGGCATGGCTGCATGCTACTGCAGGGGAAAGGACAGGACTAGGCTCTCAATGTAGTGCATTAATGGTGTGATTAGGGCCATTTTGGATGCTCCATGCTCGTGTGTGCATGTAGGAGTAGCTACACACCTCCATTCCTTTGGGATTGATGGGCCACCATGAGTGGGCACATCACCTTAACCAGTTCTGCAAGTTAGACTGACCATTTTTACCATTGTACATCATCTCAGGTGCCTTTGGGCAGAGCTACGGTCACAGTATCACCATATCTCTTTATCTTGTTGCCACTATTACTGAACTCTACCTCACATTCATGGTTGGTTGGCAACCTTCAGTCTCGAAAGACTATGGTATAAGCCTACAGCACCCGGTATTCCCAGGCGGTCTCCCTTCCAAGTACTAACCAGGCCTGACCCTGCTTAGCTTCCAAGATCAGACGAGATCGGTCATGTGATTTTTCAATCCCTGAACTTTCTCTCTAATGTGAACAGAAAGCCCTTTAACCAATTTCTATAGTTTCTAAAACCCTAGACAGCAGCACATGATGGACGGATGGACGGATGGACGGATGGACAGATGGATGGATGGATGGATGGATGGATGGATGGATGGATGCAATTTATCCATCTGGTACTAAAATCTTAAGGGCTTTTAAGTAATTTTTTGGTGAAAACATGTTAATTATGCACACATTCCTTTTCCTGTTTCTAGATTCGTAGAGGCCTTAGAGAAAATCCTATGCTGAAAGCCTTCATAAGAACATAAGAACAGGCCCACTGGATCAGGCCATAGGCCCATCTAGTCCAGCTTCCTGTATCTCACAGCGGCCCACCAAATGCCCCAGGGAGCACACCAGATAACAAGAGACCTCATCCTGGTGCCCTCCCTTGCATCTGACATAGCCCATTTCTAAAATCAGGAGGTTGCACATACACATAATGGCTTGTAACCCGTAATGGATTTTTCCTCCAGAAACTTGTCCAATCCCCTTTTAAAGGCGTCCAGGCCAGACACCATCACCACATCCTTTATTCCCCCTTGACATAAAAATGTCATAACTGTAAGGTTCCACATCTTTAGGCCTGTCAGTGCCAGGAGCAGTGCCTCCCATGAGCCAACAGACCCACTGGAGCAGGTAAGTCCATGCAAGGTGTTGGAGGGAGGCTGGGAGGGCTGAACTGAGCAGAGGCAGAAAGGGGCAGTTACAAGGACAGATCAGGCCCAGAAGGGGGTACAACAGGTGGGAGTGGTGCATACTGAATCCTGACTCCTTCCTGGGCCTGATCCACCTTCCCAAGTCAAAGTGAACTTGTGCCAGTGATCAAGCTAATGCATAGCAGCTACTGGGGCTTACACCAGGGAAAGGGGACAAATGTCCTCTTATGCTGAGGAGAGCTCCAGCAGCTGAAAATTCTGTGATGGAATTATGAAATTTATTCCCCAAGGAAGCTCACTGGCCTACATAATGAAACAGGCTATTTTTGAAATGAATATCAAAATTAAAACTATTGCGTGCAAACCTTGTGAAAATTCCCCATGTGCATCATTCATCAGACAGTTGGAAAAATGGATTTCCATGTGTCACTGATTGAGCCCTGTTCTTTGGATTTTCTGATATACAATCTAACTGCTTTTGTTGTTCTTGTATTATAATGGCTTTATTCATTATTTTACTCATGCATAGTTTTTATTTTGTTTTGCTTATTACTGTGTGCACTGGGGTTGTGGAAAATGCAGTATACAAATTTTAGAAAGTAGTAAGTAGAAATAGTATTGATTCAAGTTTCAGTGCAACTTGTCTGCATTTAAGATCAATTATTTGATGGACCCAAAATTGCAAGATTTGTGAAAACTACGATTAAATTTGCACTGTAGAAACAAGATCTTTTTGCACCCCTGTCCTCCATTTTTCCCTGTAGATCCAACGCTCATTTCAAAAGCTCCAACCCTAAAAGCATGATCTAGCCAACGTTAAGTACTTGTAAATCCCATTGAACTTAAGTATAAGGGTCTTTACTTTCTATTAAGTTCCACTGACATTGATGAGATTGACTGGTAAAGAAATGTGCTTAGAGATCAACATGTCAGCAGCAGTAAACCTGCTCACATAAGTGACACTGCACCAACCTTTTACTGTGAAGACTAGAGAAGTCATTGCAGGTCTTAGATTTTTAAATCTAAACTGCACTCGCAGCTTCTAGTTTTTGATTGGTTGGCAACCTTCAGTCTCGAAAGACTGTGGTATAAACCTACAGCACCCGGTATTCCCAGGCGGTCTCCCATCCAAGTACTAACCAGGCCTGACCCTGCTTAGCTTCCGAGATCAGACAAGATCAGGCATGTGCAGGATAACAGTGTTTGATTAATGTTGCTCTATCAGCCCAGTCCTAACTAAATTCCCCCCATCGCCACTGATGCAGCTGCACCAATGCAGCATATCCTGAGGGGGGGGGCAATTCAGAGAGACAAACTCAAAGTATGAGAACATTCATTCCCTTACCTTGGGGCAAGCCTCTGCTGCTCCAATGAGTCTCCTTGGATCAGGAACAGGAGCAATGGCGTCTCTAGGGTTGGCGTCACCTGGTGCGGGAGGCCAGTGTGCCACTCCAGTGATGGACCTCCTCCCATACAGTGGGTGGGGCAATGCCCCAAGTGGTGGGTGTGGTGATGCACCATTGCCCCACACCCGCTAGTGGCTATCACTTTTGAAAGAACAGAGATATTTCAACGCTGTTTGTTTCACTGCATTCCGCATGAAATTGCACATTGAATGATATATAACATGATGGTATTATTCAAAAATACCCAAGATTTTAAAAATTTTGACCAGTAGTGGTGTCACCCCCCTCCTGTGCGCTTCATCCAGTGCGGCCTGTACCCCCCTGCAACCCTCACTGCAAAGGGGGAAGGTGGTTGAAATATATAAAGAAAGAGCATCAATTTGATCATGACAAGCTCGGAGCTCATTACTTTATTTTTGGCACTTGGTTTTGTTGTGCTTTTGAATACAGCTGGGAAGAGAAGCCACCTGACATTTCATGATTTTCATGTTTCCAAGTATAACTTGAATGTCTCTTTGTAAAAGTGTATTGAAATGTGGTAAACAAAGGCATCAGTGGTAATTAACCACTTCACTGTCAAAAGCTGAGGCTCAACCTGCTATTTAATGCTCTCCATTGAGCATGTTATTCACCCCCTCAAAACCTATGCCTGTTTACTTACTCAGTGACTTTTTGGTTTCTTGTCTTGTAATATCCAAGGAGTGGTTCTTTCCCCAGTGGGAAGGGTTTATCTCATTCTTGTGAAGGAATAAAACAATCAAGGAAAAAGTGGAGAGCCATTAAAATATCTTTTAGAACCATGTCTACTCAGAAGTACATCTCACTGAACTCAATGGGACATTCCCAGGTGTGCATGGTATACTGATGACACCCAGCTCTATCTCTCCATGCCATCTTGTTCAAGGGAAGCTGTGGAAGTCCTGGAGCATTACTGGAGGCAATTGGGATCTGGATGAGGGCCAAAGGCTGAGATTAAATCCAGACATGACAGAGAGCCTCCTGGTCAGGAAAACCTTGATGCTCTTATCATCAACCTGTTCTGAAAGGGGTTGTACTCCGCCTGCAGGAATGGCTGTGCAATCTGGGAGTGCTCCTGGACCCATAGCTTCCCCTGAAGAGCAGGTGGTATCTGTGGCCACAGGTGTGTTTGTCCAGCTTCGGCTGGTGCACCAACTGCAGCTGTACTTGAGTTGATCAGATCTGAACATGGTGGTTCATGCTTTAATGCTTTCAAGACTGGATTACTGTAATGCACTATAAGAGGGGCTGCCCTTGAAGATGGTTTGGAAGCTGCAAGTAGTGCAGAACGCAGTGACTTGGATGGTTACTGGAGCCAGGTGGCTTGATTCTATTGGACCACTGCTGGACCCCCTTTAAAGCCCTCCACAGTTTGGGAGGTTATCTGAAGGGCTCATACATTCTTGTATGCCCTCTTCAGTCATTGGGAAGGGGGGCTCTGATGCATGTGCCTCTCTGACCCAATTTTGGGGAATGGTATTGCAAGGGCAAGCCTTCTCCATAGTATCATTACAACTATGGAACTTCCTTCTAGGGGTGTTAAGAACTTCCACCTCTCCCTTGGCGTTTTGGCAAGAGCTCAGCTTACCTTTACAGGCAGGTCTCTGTCCATCTGCTGGCAATGACTGGAAGGTCGGAGCCTTCCCACCAGTGCACCGGCAATTTGTGCTGCTGAAAAGCACTTTACGGCTGCTTTGTGGCAGCCTGTGCTGGTAGAATACATATTCTGCAGCACACAGTGTAGATAGGATTGAGCCATAAGTCTTCATACCTAAAAGGCAGCCAAAGGGCCTGATTCTTCACTAAGAGATGCTGTTGGAGTTATTTTTCCAGACACATAATTTTCTTGTCAGCAAAAGGTGCCATTTATGATGAGTGAAAGAGTGCAGTTTCAGATTTGGGATCCTGGGAAACAAAGAAATTGTTTCCCACAATGCAGTTTCATGTGAATTGCCCCAAGGAATTGGATTGCGGCAGAAAGCAAGATAGGCAGCTGCCTTACGCTGGGTCAGATCCACCTAGTTCAGTATTGACTGACAGTGGCTCTCCATGGTTTGAGACAAAGGGATATCCCAGCCCAATCAGCTGGGGACTGAAGCTGGGACCTTTCATACCATGTGGTCTACCACTGAGCTATTACCCTTCCCCAACAGCATTTGGGCATTAGTGATATTTAATACTGTCATTTTCTCCCTTTGGGAGAAATTATCCTCATTCATTTCAGGAGTCTCTCATGAGTGCCAGTGGAAGAAAGCCCAGTCTTGATGACAACAGACTGTAATCATTGATACTATTCTGACTTGAACAGAAAACCAGAGATTGCCTGGGTAATGCGGACTTCACCTCCTTGGAAAAATGATTTGGATAAGGGATGGCGGTTGAGTTTGGAGGAAGTATGTGATTATGAGAGTATGAGAAAGATGTGAAATGAGGAGAAACCTACTGATTGTAGCTTAGTGGCTGGACCATGAGCGGCAATGCCCTGTCTGCTCTGAAACCCTAGAGTCCTACTGCAAGAGTGCATCCATGGCCCATCCATGAAACCAAATGAAGCAGTCATCTCAGGCAGCAGATTGGCCAGGGTTGCTCATTTCCATCCAACCACTGCATCTTCCCATTCCTTGATTGGAAAAAGGGAGGAAGGAGAAAAGAGGAAGTATGGAGAAGAGACTGATATATAATCAGGTAAGGCTGGGCAGCATTTGCAACATTGCCTCAGGCATCTGGCAGCCTTGGGCCAGCTCAGACAATATGGCACTCTAGATGGATGAGTGGTCTGACTCAGTAGGGCAATTTCCTATGTTCTGAACTGAAGGAATCCTAATTGAAACTGCTTAAGTTCCCTTTGAATCATGGATTTGGAAAGAAGCTGTCTAAACCAGCCTGCCTCTGTAAAACCAAACTGTGTATCTGCCACTTCCTTCTGAGGGGCAACAAATAAAACCTCTTGATATGTACTGGATTAATGTAAACAGGTGATTTCAGAACTCAGCAAGAAGGATTTCTTGTCTGGGTGCAATTATGGCAAGTCTGTTAGATCAGAGACTTCCCCATTCAGACCAGGCCAGAAAAAAAGACATTTATACCCAAATACCTCTGACTGTATATTGTGGCAGTGATGGGTTGACTCTTCAGGACTGCAAACAGATCTGAGGAGCAGGGCTGCTGAGAGCGGGCACTGAGCCCACATAAGATGCCTGGCTAGGCCCCCCCCACTTCCTAAATTTTCCTACAAACCAGATGTTACTGTAGTTTTTTAAAAACCCCAACATGTGTTCAATTGGCATTTAAACTTAGCATGAGCAAGATTGGAACCACCTTCAAACAATGCCAAAACACATGTAGACCTGATCCAATTCCATGTATTCCAGATACACACTAAACTAGAAAAAGTGGTGGAGCTGACTTTTGGGGCTTATGAATTCTGTGAACTGAACAGGGTTACCTATTGCTGGAGCCTAGTAGTTCTGGCCTGAAAGTGTAAGTTCTACTTTCCCATGTTTGAATTTCACTCATACATGTTGGTGCTTATGGAGAAGAGCAGGGATGCATTTCAGCTACAGCTTTAACCCACTTTCATTGCACTTCTATTCTCCCAAAGCTAGGGGGGGTTGTAGTTTGTTAAGGGTAGCTCTAACAGCTCTCAGATTCCTTAACAAACTACAGAATTTACTAAGGGAATAGAAGTAATTCCCTTAGTGGATTGAAAGTGGATTAAAGCTGTAGTGGAAACATAGCCTTAGATAGGCTGAGAATGAAGTACCCACCTTTATTCTGTAATAAATTTGTTTTGTACTGGATAGTTTGTTTTGTCATAGCCCCTGGAAGCCCAAGCCATGGGGATTTTGCCCTCTCTGTCCTCAGGTCTGCTGGGGGCATCTGGTTCATAAGACTGTTGGACTGCATTACACATCTTAGTTGGCAACCTTCAGTCTCGAAAGACTATGGTATCGTGCTCTGAATGGTGGTTCTGGAACAGCGTCTAGTGTGGCTGAAAAGGCCGATTCGGGAGCGACAGATAGAGAATACAGATCTAGCGTCCAACATGACACACATTGATCAAAAGCCTGTCTGCACAGACTCATTTTTGGAGGCTGAGGGATGGTTGTTATCAGGTGTGTGACACTGATCTGTGGAACGGATGCTGGCTGCATGCGCATGTGTGCTCATGCCATTTTAGCTAGTACGGTTACTATACACTGTACATTTTGGGGCACTAAACTTGTACTTCATTCATTGTAATGCTCATTATTTGGAATACACTCAAAAGGCAAAAACTGGTGATTTTAAATAGAGGAAATTTGTATCCATTTACCAAAACTATGTTTTGCACACAATTTAATCACTATTATTATTACAGTGTTTGCAAATAATGTGAGTAATCTCATTCAGCTGTCTCTTGATGTATGGGGCTTGAATAGTTTTAGGCCCATGGGGCTTGAATAGTTTTAGGCCCATGGGAATAAGGCCCACTGGGGCTTACTTCTGAGTAGACACGCATAGGATACTGTGGCTTCAGGGGTTAGTCTGACCAGGTAGACCCTCTGATGGTTGTGGGGCCTTGATCATTGCCAAACTCTGATGCCACACCTGCCTGCTTCTCAAACCAGCTAGTGAAGGTCAAACTACATATTACTTTATATACAATGTATTAAATGCATAGTTTGACCCTGTGTGTTTTTGAGACTAAATGGCAACTTCATGGGGTCGAGCAAGCAGAATTCAACATATTACAATGAGAGAAGTATTTAGACCTTTCTCCTTCCCAGGGTCCCCAAAGCTACTATTTCCCTTGGGAAGAAGTGGCCATTGACATCTTGAGATCATACAGAGGATGTGGCAAATATAGCTGCCATCCCAGTGGTGTCTCTGTCAGGCTTCCTTCCTTCCTTATATAGTAAATTCTTGTTACCTGCTGACTCCAATCTTGCAGATTCGCTTATCCACCCCTATGTATAAAGGTGTAACCCATTTTTCCACAGAGATGGTCATGCCCATTTGCAGCTAGACTTTACTTACATCCTTATTGTGATTCAAATAAAGTATCTGGAAGAAGGGACCCCAATTTAGGACACCAGCAGCATGTCACTTTGGCAATCATATGGAGAGATCTCTGGAAGCACAGCCTTCCTCTTAAGGAGTTGAGCCACTCTGAAAGCTTTAAGTCTCCATCAGTGACAAGAACCACTGCCTTGGTTCTTTGGGGGGGGCAGCCAATGCCGAGACATTTACAATATTCCAACACCCCCCCCCCAGCGCCATTACTTACCATTCAAGGTAAGATTCAGGTTCACAAAGTTTATTTAGTGTAGAGGAAAGAGGGCCCGCAGGAACCTAACCAAACCCCATCTTTCTCATAGGATCAATGATTCTGTAACTGTGGTTTCTGTCACTATGGGGTTTTCCAGGGACATAAGCCTTGCAGTTAACAAGGATTGATTGTACATAAATGGTACATGCACCTTTTCCAAAAGGGGGCCTGCAAAACTTATGTTCAATTTTGCTAGCTGGTAACACTGTTGCTTTCTTCTGCTATATGGTGCTTGTAATGCATGCTATTTATTGTCATTATGGGGATTCATGTAGCAAAGACATATTTGAAAAGAAAGAGAATGCCCTTTTGTCATCTCAGGCAAACAATGCATAGTTCAATGAAAATCCATTTTGCATAGAGGTCTGTAGCTAAAATTACACCATGTCAAACCATACGGCAGTCTTTTATTTAGCAAAGGTTCAGTGACTTCACTATTACAGTAGCCACACAGGTTGCCTAAAATACCTGTTATAGCTGGAGAAAATAGCAAATATACAGAATATAGAATGGAAATCCAAAATGTGGTTATAAAAGGTGTTGGGTGGGGAAGGACATAATTCCTCAGGAAATGATTGTACTCTGCCATCTTACACCAAAGTGCTGATCCATCTCCTTGGTGGGGAGGATGAATGTTGTCAAGCAATTGAAGCAGCTGAGTGCAGGATCAGATTTTGTGAAGAGACTGGATTGACTAAAAAACAGAGGGGAAAGAGGGAGAGAGAATGTAATGACTCCCCCTCCTTCTGCTCAATACCTTAAGTCAGGAGTGCCCAAACCCCCAGCTCTGGGGCCACATGCAGCCCTTGAGGTCTCTCAATGCGGCCCTCAGGAAGTCCCCCAGTCTCCAATGAGCCTCTGGCCCTCCAGAGATTTGTTGGAGCCCGCACTGGCCCGACACAACTGATTGCAGCGTGAGGGCAACTGTTCGACCTCTCACATGAGCTGTGGGATGAGGGCTCCCTCCACTTCTTGCTGTTTCACATCTGTGATGCGGTAGCAGCAGCAAAGGAAAGGCCAGCCTTGCTTTGTACAAGGCCTTTTATAGGCCTTGAGCTATTGCAAGACCTTCATTCATTCATATAAGTTCGTCTTTAATATATTCATTTATGTAAACTTATGTAAATTTATTCAAATTTTAAATGTAAATTAATTCTTTTTTCCCCCGGCCCCCGACACAGTGTCTGAGAGACGATGTGGCCCTCCTGCCAAAAACTTTGGACACCCCTGCCTTAAGTAACCAGAGTTTTATGAAGTGATTTTCTTTAACTGTTAATTTAAAAAAGGCCTACTGTTTTATTGAGATAGTGACTTTGTGTGGGCTCTGTTTGATGTTAGGAAGGAATTAAACACACCCTCATGTTGAGTCAAGGAAAATAAATTGCATACAGGTTTGTGTGCATGAGAGAGTTTGTCTGCTAATAGATAACTGTGTACTCTGCTTCTGCGCTTTTTGGGATCTTGTGCGCATTTTCAGACTTTAGAAGAAACAATGAGTTGTATCCAAAGAAAGTTAGTCATGTCTAAGCACTACTGAAATCAATGAGACAAGTTAGCCGTGACTAATTTTAAGTCCCTGTTAATTTCAGTGGGATTTAGTCATGACTCGTGACTAACTGTCCTTAAAGACAATCCAGTGAGTGAAATAGGGAACCAAATGTGGAAAAGGAACACAAGGTTGAGGGTCTGTTTGCACTTAACCCCAGTATGTAGGCTCTACACAAGGTAAGCGCAAAAGACCAAGCACATGTGACATTATATGTGGGGTGATGTACAGGACCTCTACACATGAGCACATGGTGTGTTTCTATACTCAACCATGTGCCAAGTTGTTGTGTTGAGGAAAAGTATTAACAAACCCTTTCATAATATTAAGAGCTGCACAAGTTTCTCCATTCAATTATGATGTTCCACAGCCAGTTGGTACACTACACATGAGCATCTCCGATGTAAGTTCCTCTGAAACCAAGGTGAAGGTGTTTTGTTCTCTATTTTAATAGGGACTGTGCAGCATACATTCCCAGGATGTCACTTGCAAAGGTACAAAACTGAACTAAATTCTCAAATTAAAAATGGAAGAAAACAGATAAATCAGGAGTGTACTGCCTACTCAAATACCACTCATGAGTCATTGTATTACAAAAGTATTTGGGATTGTCAACAGGATGCAGAATTGAACATACACAAATCCTACAATATTTTTGACACCAACTGTTTTCCTGATAACATCATCTTCTGCCCAACTAAAATTTAACATACCAAGAGATGGTTTTATTTCCCTGGAAAACTTGGAAAAAAAAAACAAAAAAACTTCATAGCCAAGGTCTACTTTGATGCCCAAGTGAGTTCTCTCCATGCAGTTTAAGAGCACAGAGCAAAATTTAACTTGGGTAATTGAATTAGCCAGGGATAAATGCGAAGGCAAGAGGCCTTTTGGATTATACTTTCACTGAAAAGGATGAAGATATTGCTTGCAAATCTGGCCAACATATCAGATAGGTTTGGGTTGCTATAATCAACAGCAGTCATTATACATATGGCCTAATTTTTCCAAATTGGGACTACAGAAAATGTGCTTTGGGGTGGGGGGGAGAAAAAATAAAACTTTTGGGTGTAGACTAAAAATCCTCAAGACAAAGTTGGTTAGAGAAAAAAACCCCAAAAAATCTGAATGAGAATGTCAAAGCAAATTTAGAGTTGCCTTTTGTGAATTCACTTTTGTGAAGAGAGATAAGGGCACGATGAGCATCTCATGAAAAAATTGTGATCATGAGGAATGGTAGAGACTCATAGTGTTTGATACCTAAAAGGCCCTCTTTTCCACTTTCAATGGGAACCAGACTGTACAGGAGTAGATAAAAGTGATCATCAACGTTTTCACATGAGTTGCTCCAATTTTATAAAATACATAGGAGCTTATTTTGTATACCTCCTGTCATTTGATCTAGCAATTCCCCTTCTAATACAACTGTTCTCCTAATTTGGTGGAAGTTGTGTAAGAACCAGGATTCCCCCAGGCAGCTCCACAAGCAAAGTGGTTAATGTTTGAAAAATGAGGCGTTCTTTCCTTTGCCATGGCATTGGGTTCTTATTGTACAACCCTGTACAGTACTTCAGCAATATATTTTTTTTTTAAAGATTTAAAAAGCAAAGAGTTACAAAACTGTTTGCAATTAACTTGAAATAGAAAAGATAGCACTTTTTTTTAAATCCCATTATATAGTACACCATATAAATTACAGAGTATTCAAATGCACAAACGCATTTTTGTAACATTTATCAAATGTAATTTTTGTGTTTGTGTGTGAGAGAGTAGGTTTATTTTGTTTTCTCCCCTCTCAGTTTTTCCTCCTACTTGTAAGTGTCTTGCCACCCCTCACTATCACGTATGACTGCGCTCCAGATCTGAGACACCGCTGTTGATGTATCGCATATTGTTGGGGATGTGGCTGTCTGTGTAGTTAATGCCCCCATTCGGGGTATAAATGGGCTGCAGTCTGAACTCTCCTTTAAGGAGCTGATCGTTATTTAAGGAGACAATCTGAAAGCTCGTTTCTGTCATCTCCAGGATGGAGTTGTCCTTCTTGGTTCCCGCCTCGCTGTAGTCATCTTTCCGTCGACCCCGGTTATACTTCCACTTCTGAGAGGTGTAGCGCCCTTTTTTGTGCATGTGCCAGCAAAAGAGGCTGAGCAGCACCACCAGCACAAATACTACGGCCCCCCCAATCAAGCCAGCCAACAGAAATGGGGAGCCAATGTTATGGGAAGTTGTTTGCTCGTGGCTGGAAGCTGTGTTGCTCCCATTGGTGAACAGGGAAGCCCTGGTGGTGCCTTCCGAGCAGACTGTGTCCTCACCAATTCGGTAATTATTAAAATCATCCAAGGGAACCAAGCAAATCCGGTAGGTGGATTTGGGCTCTAGGTTTGTCAACGTGATGTTTTGCCGCTTGTCGCTAACTATCCGTTCCTGAATAATGCCTCCTTCCAGACTGTGACCCATTTTAACCCAGGTAAGTCGGTACGCCATCACATTAAAAAGGGAACGCCAGCTGACTACAATGCAAGTGTCATTAACAATATGGATGGAAAGATGAAACCGTTCAATAGGAGGAAGGGTCACTTTTTCTCCATCGTTCCCGTCAGGCACAGTGGGGAGTGTGGCTGCAGTGGGGATGAGAGGAGTATGTTTGCTAATTGGGGTTGGAATTAATGAAGTTGGGGCCACTGTGGTTGGCAGAGATGTGGTGGGAGTTTGGGTAACAACTGATAGATCAGGGGTAGTTGTGGGGCATGACAACATATTCACGTTGAGTTCCCTGACGGCCATACCGCGGACATGTTCTGGTCCCTGACACATGAATCCTCGAACATTGAGGGAGGAAGGGATTGACTTGAGCCATTCGGTGACCCATTTGATACTACAATCGCATAGCCAGGGATTATTCCTTGCTGTGAGTTGCTTCAGGTTGTGAAGGTCATCAAAGACACCTTTGGTCAGCATTCGAAGCTGATTGTTGGAAATATCAAGTCGCTCCAGCTGGTGGAGGTTTGAAAAGGCTGAAAGTGGTATGTGTGATATCTGGTTGTCCTGTAGATAAAGCCTCAGTAGGTTTGTACCTGGGAGTTCAGGGGGAGGGTACGTAAGTGAATTCCGTACTATAGAGAATTCCTTGAGTTTCGACAAGTTACTGAAGGTGCCATTTGCGATGCCTTTGTTGGTAAGAAGGTTGCCATCCACTATGAGACGTTCCAAGCTTGTGAGATTCTCGAAGGCCATATCTGATATGACAGCAATTCGATTTTCATCCACACGAAGTTCTTGAAGGTCCACCGGAAGGCCAACTGGTACGCTGCTCAAATGATTCTTAGACAAGAATAGAAGCTTGAGGCTAACAGCTTCCCGGAAAGCCCCATCCTCAACCCCTACAGTAGAGATGGAATTGTCATCCAGGTGTAACTCTTCCAGTTTCAATAGCTGTGCCAAAGCAGCCCGAGAAATGGTCTGGATGTTATTTTCCTGCAGGTGGAGAACCTTGACATTCTTGGGTAGATTCATGGGGAATTCATCCAGTTGGTTGCCATATAGGTAGACCGTGTGCACGGACTGGACGTTGTGTAGCTCTGCAGGAAATCCAGCATTATTAATTTGGTTATTGTGGAGGTAGAGTACGGTTACACCCTCCGGTATTCCAAGAGGCACTGAGGTCAAGCTTCGTTCATTGCAATAGACAAAGTTTCGGTCACAGCGGCACACATTTGGACAAGCCAGAGCTTTGGAGAACTCCATGGAGAACGCCAGAGAAACCAAGAGCCATGATTTCAAGAAAGTAACCCTGTCCATGGGCCACATTCTAGTCCACCGGCCCATTTCTATCTGAAGAAACAAACAACTGAAAAAAGGGGGGGGGAATAGCAAAAGAAAAAAATGAAAAAGAAATAAAACAAAAATAGATTTTGTATTTGTGTCCCACAGAAGGGGTAAAGTTCTGGAGATTAAATGTAAAATAATCCTTGTATAACTGGATTGATTCCCACTCTGGCTAGGAAATCTGCTGTCTTATTAGCCAGGCTTGCATACTTTGTCCCCTCTCTCCATGAATGTGGAATGTTAAGATGACTGTCCTCCGCAGGTGGCCAATAAGCAAGGTAAAGAACCAAACGTCAACAGAAGACAGGATGGCTGGATTAGAACTCCCTTTCACGGAGGTGCTAGCGGCGATAGGACACCCAGCTTCCTTCAGTCATCAAGGCATTCATTTCAGCTTGAGGCTGGAGTTGTGAGATCTGTTAAGAGAAAGGAGAGACAATAAATAATGTGGCATTGTTAACTGACAAACATCCTGTGCACAGAAATTCATTAGCTTTGAACAATGGGAACATAAATAATCGAGACTACTCTCTCTCTCTCCTCCAGCTTTTAAAACCAATATAAAAATTGGCTCTAAAAGCAAGATGTATAATTGGTTCCTGTGCTGCTGACAAGGCAGTGGTGACAGCTAACAGCAAGCTGAAATGGGAGCCTTACTACTGAGTGGTAGAAACGGGGGAAACGGGGAATGTCAGAGAATACTGCAACATCAATCCCTGACAGGGCCTATGAGGGGGCGGTGAAGGGGGTAAATTATACCCAGGCCCAGGGTCAAAAATGGGACCCAGGAGCCAAAGAAGGAAGATCCAAAATTTCCTGGGATCTTACCCTATTCCACCAGGGCCCACGAGAGAGGGGTGCTCTACGATTTGGTGGATTTCCTACCAATACAAGCCTCATTCATAATGCTACCATTATGACCATGGCTAATATACATGTATATTTTTCCCCATTAAGGCATTGAATCCAATTTTTAAATCAGTGCTATTCATTTCCACGAATTTCATATCAGGTCTTCTGTTAGATTACAAATTAATGACTACAGACTTGCACATGGTGTGGCAGCTTTTATCCCACTAAGGTGTATAGGATGTAAACAAAAACAAAAGAACCTGTGAGCAGGATTATAACTAATTGTCTCAGTCCAACTTCAGTTTTGGACAATCAAGTCAGTCACACACCACAGCTGGTGACCAAAGATACCTCTCCTGAGCTGCATAAGGCCTTGATGAGCACTGTGATGCTCAATGCACAGCCACATGAGCATCCACATTAGTGATACTACAAATTGTCATTTTGTCTTTTTTTTTTTTTAATGGAAATTTAAAATCTCGCTAAAGGATTAAGGAAAAATAGCCTCACCGGAGCCAATACGTGCTCTGGTGTCAATTTCTTTTCTTGGCAAGCTTGAATGAACTAACTCGTGTACATGGTGCAAAACATACATGCACAATCATTGCATGTGACAATCTCCATGCATTTTTCATGCTCTCCCCTCACTGTTGTGTTTTTACCACCACAATGAACTCTAACATTTGAAGCAGTCCTGAAGTCTGCACTTTCCCTCTGGCATTGTTCATTGTTTAAATCTAAAACTGAAATATTTAGTTCCTATCATAAGCTGGTAGACAATGCTTATGAAAGATCTCATATGTGATGATTAACTTGTATTTTCTAGTAAGAGGGTAATGCTTCTATTGCTTCTGTACTTTTAATGCTTCTATTACTTTTATATTTCAATACAATTGTTTTAAATTATGGCATTAGTTGATCCTACAGTTAACTTATTTAATACAGTAAAGTACTGAGTGAAACTCTGAACACATTAAACTCCCACAGCTTCTCTCCAAATTGCAGGCAATTAAATGCTGCCGGGATTTTACCCAAATTGTTTCAGTTGAAAAAAGTTGCTGATATTATTGAACTCCAAGGAAACAGCCAGCTGATGTTAAAAAAGAATCCATTTTTTAAAAGTCATTATCAGTGGCATCTGTCTTTTAGCACGGTGCAAAAACTGCATATTGATACAGGGCCAAAGTGAAATCTGACTATTATTTTACTTGTATAATGCTCCATGTACACTGAAATGATACCTCTGAGATTTAATGAGGGTTTGGAATTTTATTAATTATAGCCAAAAGGGCAAATGCAACAACTTTATAGAAATAAAGCTCGTATGTAAAGACTGTTATGCTTATTCATTGTCATCAAGGGCTGACCCAAACAACTAGAGCAGGGATTCCCAGAGTTTTTAACACTGGAACCCATCTTACTTTACCAGCCACTCAAGCCTCTGTGGCTATAATGGTGATTGGGCAGAAGTGCTCCCCCCCCCCAAGTAGAAGGTTGTTTAACTGTTAATGCACATAGCCTAATTTGCCTTGTCAGTTTCACAAAACACCAAAAATTGACCCACTGGTGGTGCCATAGACCCACAGTTTGGAAACTGCTGAACTAGAACATTGGAGCCAAAAACAGAGCAGGATAGCCTTGCACCCTGTCATTATGAATCCAAGCAGAACATTTGATTCTTGCCTGAACCATGTGCCCCCCACATTCTCTTTCAGAAATGGAAAGATCAGACAGTACATTGCTCGAGGTGTCACTCTCCTTACAAGCTTTGTTTGTAACTTTTCAATTATGTAAGATGGTGTGATATTGCAGAGAAGCTCTTAACAGGATTGCGTTTGAACGCGAGTCTTGTATGACAGTTTATCCTACCAGTAAACTACGTATCTTTCCCAAGCCATATTCAACATAGCATATTCTCAAGTCACAATGGTAAGAAAATGTACTTCATGTTCATTCTCCCTCACACTAGGCACACAGATGGTTTAACACTTGTGTGCAACTTATGCATGTTGTATTTCTGTGTGCAATACTTCTTGACATGGGGCCTTTGGTCAGCACTTTGCATGCAGAAGGACAATCCAGCCAAAAGGAGCTCCACCATCAACCAAAAGGATCTTAGGTAGCAAATAATACTGCCGGAGTCTGTGGAGAGCTGCTACGAGACAGAATGGACAATACTGGGTTAGATAGACCAATGGTCTGATTTAGTATCAGTTCACCTCAAAAGTAGTTAGGAAGGGTCAGGCTTCCATGAAGCCTGCTGTCTTCTTGTACATCAGGTATGGCCCCTGAGAGGAATTTTATCAGGGGGTACAAAGTTTCTTTTGGGCCCCTTCCCAAAGGGGGAGGGGGCAATGTGGGGTAAGTAGAAGGGGAGGGTAAAATAGGGCAGGTTGAATGTGCTGACAGCCAGGATAGTATTTGGAGCCTAGGTCTATTATTATTAATAGTATTTATATACCGCTTTTCAACTACAAGTTCACAAAGCGGTTTACTGAGAAAATCAAATAACTAATGGCTCCCTGTCCCAAAAGGGCTCACAATCTAAAAAGATGCAAAAGAACACCAGCAGACAACCACTAGAAAAGACACTGCTGGGGTGAGGCAGGCCAGTTACTCTCTCCCTGCTAAAAAGAGGAGCACCCACTTGAAAAGGTGCCTCTTACCCAGTTAGCAGAGGTAGGTCTACCAGGCTTCTTGATGCAGAGCCCAGATCTACCTGACCACGCTGCACCAGCAGCTACATAAAGCAATATGGAAAACCAAACACACTGCTAAGTCCCTTTAAAATCTTTGAAATACAGAAAAAACCACTGCAGATAATTAGCATCTTCATATTTGGGTTAACACTAGAATGGACAGTGTGGTGTGCACACCAAAATGAACTTCTGCAGCCACTGTAGCCCCACAGTTGGGTCCCTGAGTTTCTATACACTCCTTCATGGTTATTGGATCCACAAGCCAAAGAGCTACAATACCCAACCTGTTCCTTCCCAGACTTGACACTGTGTTAAGGAAGGTCATAGATGCATTCCTGGGCCCAGTGTGTATGGTTCAAAGCTGCAGTTGCCACTGCATGCCCACAGTTGTGCTTCCAGCATCATGCACAGACAGAAAATTCAGGTGAGATAGGAAAATGTAAGGAACTTTCTGGGCCCCCTCCTTTGACTCCTGGGCCACCTTTCTGACCCTGGGCCCTGGTACAAATTACCCCCTTTACCCCCCTCTCCTAGACCCGACATCAGGTTCTGACTCCAACTCCTCTAAAAAGCCTCCTGCAAATTTTCTGCTGCCAAGGGGAGTGAGGTTTTGTTTTATTAATTCAAAAGTTCTAAATTTTAGAGGCTGGTCATTACTAAAACTCAAGCCTATAACATTTAAGGACACTGGGATTGTCAGTCATTGACCACCGTTGATGGCATTAAGTAACAATGCAAGACCTTGTTAGACATTCATGACTTGAGTGCTGATGTTACTGAGAAGCTGGAAAATAATGGGAGGAAAGGCTGTATAAAACAAGCCTGACAGGAGTTCTTTGGAAACAGTTTATTTCAGCATTCCTTTGTGCAGGCAGCCCTGGTACGGATAGAGACACAACTGCACATAGATCCTTCTGCCATTCCAGCGATGCTCCACACCCCAAAGATGTGCACTGCTGCCTTACTTTTGTCTATGCATTTCTCCTCAGAGCTGCTTTCCTTTGGCTTTGTAAAAGAAAGAATATTGGTGCAAATAGTTGTGGCATACCACATCGCATGTGCAAATCTCTGAGTGGTGGGAAGAACCATATAGAAAAAAAGAAGATTCACATATGCAGTAGCCATGCCATAAACTAAAACTTTTAAAAATTGTGCAGATCAAATAATGCTGTATTTTACTGTAAGTTTAAAAACATATCTCCTACATGCTGTTTGATCACCACCACCCCCCATCACCCAGTACAGCTTCTGTCAGCATGGCTGCATGCTAAAATGTGGTGGAGGATGGGACTGGGGATATAGTAGGGTCTCAGGATTGTAAGCGTTCTTCTTACACAAGTCCTACAGAAGTCAATTTGTGTAACCCACACACCTTTGCCAAAGACATCTTGATCACTTGAAAAATATAAAAATGAGTGGTTTGTCCACTTCTCCTTTAACATGAGAGGGGTCTCAACAAGATTCCATATAAGTCTACCCCAAAAGCTGAAAATGGATAGATATGTCATCCAAAGTGACTAGATGACATCCTGATTACTAGAAAAGTCTCAGCGAGAGAGATATCTCTACTACTCTTCTTCAAAGACAGAATATGATGTGTGCCCCAGATTGGCTGAAAACCTGAGGGGGAAAAATTCTCATGTGAAATTGTTTCTCTTTCAGAGGTATGAGTGAGAGTTCTTAAGGTCATGGTTTAAAATCCTTACTGCAATACAAACTTTCTGTGCATCTTTATTTTTTCATTGTTAACGTATTTTCAAACACGTTTTGAGAGCACTTTTGAAACACTCAAGAATCTTTGTTTCCTTCACACTCTGTTTTTCCAGACACCTATATGGGGACTCTGCTCCACACTGTATTTAATATTTGGTGACCTAACTTGAACTGAACCCTGTTCTTTTCTTTATCAATTCCTCTTCCCAAGGTTAGTGGAGTGTGAACGCCATTTTATGCATTTTTCACTGCTTCTGGTTTCCCACCAATTTCTTATTTATACGGTTCCTCTTTCTCGCTGAGTTTATTCTATTAACTTTATAAATTGCTAGTTGCTCATTTTTGAGGATGTAGAAATTGCTGTCAGGTAGTTTTTGTTTCTCCCCTAGCTTTGTGACTAGGCATACTTCCTCCCACTTTCTATGTACAATTCTTTCTTTTATGGAATACACTGACTTGGATCACACAGAAAGAAAAAGTGGGGACGTCCTGTTCTGCCAGGAGAGCTATGTTCTGAGATCCAAGCCATTCGGTTTGCTTTCTGAATGACTAGGGCTGCAATCCTATGCTTACCGACCTTTAGTACTATATTATATAGTACTATATTAAAATTAGTACTATATTATACTAGAATAACTCACGGTATATCTTAAGCCATTTCTGCCCAACATTGCAGAAACGCCACAGGGACCAAATGTGTACTCCTGTGGGCCGGGCAAAAACGGGTTAAGAAGAACACCCAGACTCATAAGAACATAAGAACAGCCCCACTGGATCAGGCCATAGGCCCATCTAGTCCAGCTTCCTGTATCTCACAGCGGCCCACCAAATGCCCCAGGGAGCACACCAGATAACAAGAGACCTCATCCTGGTGCCCTCCCTTGCATCTGTCATTCTGACATATTTATATTGTCAGAATGCCAATATTCTGACTCACTCTGAATACTACAGATAAGAATCCTTTCTTTGCTATAACCTTTTGTGGAGTTTTTATTTGGGGGGGGGGATGACACTCTGTTCCCTGATCATAGCTATTCTAAAATCCTGGATTCACCTTTGTTTACTAATTGGCAATTCTGTCACCAAAAGAAGAAAAAAATGCATCTAAAGCAACATTTCTTAAAGGGTGCTCCTAGGAGCTCTGGGTCTTCTTGAGACCCCTTCAGGGGCTCCATAAGCATATCATAAGTGGCTGTCATCTGCTTGGTGCTGTGCCACTTTGCGCATGGGCGGCATTCTGGGGATCTCTGAGACTTTCTGCATACACCAGCACAGCTCCCTGGAATTCCACTGTGTTTAGTAAATGGGCTCTGGATCCCAAGATGTTTGTGAACTAGTGGTCTAAGAGAAGGGAAAGTACAACAGCCTATGAGTAAAATACTAAGCAGGTCTATTCAGAAGTAAGTCCTATTGTGTTCAATGGGACTTACGCCCAGAAAAGTGTGGATACGATTGCAACCTATGTGGTATAGGGCATTCTAATACCTCAGCCAGCACTCTACCACCTACACATAGAACAATGTGTAGACACAGACTTACTCCCAAGTAAATATGTAGAGGACCGTGTAGCCTTTGTCTTCAATTCTATGCATGCTTACTTGGGAACTCTATCATATTTCCTTCTGAATATAGATAAGTGGAATTGGGCTGCATGACTTTCATATCTTTATATTTCATATATATATATACACACCAAATACTACAGTTTTATGAACTAAGTTATGCATAACACATTTATACATACACACACACATAATGTACACAAAAAATTAATTAGTTCCTAAAGTAGAAAAAACAAGTTTGGGCTCAATAGGAAAGCAAGTACTGCAAATCTTTCCCTATTTTTACGCCACGTTTCTCCTTTATCCACACTAAAAATTTTAAAAAAAGATTCTTTGCTGCAGCATTTCAAAAAATGTATGTCTCTAACTGCAATCTGGGTCAGTGTCACCCACTTTATTGTGTACATGACGAAACTAGTCCAAGCTTGCTCACGAGAATATTGTGTTCTTCTTCATATTCCTCCTGACACAACTTTTTTAATTACACCTGCCCTTCTGCCTCATTACAAGTTCAGAATTTGGTTTTCAGCCAAAGCCATAGGCAGGAGACACAGAGGACAAGTGTGATGAATGGGGAAGGGGACAGGAGGAACGAGTGTAGAGGGAAATGTACTGAGTCACCGGAACCACCAGCGCATACGGCTGTAATGTCCATGTGCCCACTGTCAGCCTGATCAACACTGCCTTGTTTCTCTACGCAATTGCCTGTGTCAACTGCACATTCCTCAGGGCAAGAAGTGCATCACCCACTATGTTTAGAAAGCAAGTTGCTGGCACTAGGGAGACACGGATATTCAATGCTAAGATTAGAAAGGGCTGGGAACCCGCTGAAACTGCTGTCACTATCCTCTGCTTATCAGAGGGCTTGGATGGATCACAATACAAGGAGAATCTCAGTTTCTGGGAGAGAGTGAATGCCCTTCATCACAACCTCCCTTGCCTCCCATGGCAAGGCACCAAGGACAGCAAGCATAGTTTGCCCTCCTTCAGTCCATCGCTTTAGCCCTCCTACTGGTATCAGTGGTGCCCCCCTCCCCCGGCTTTTAGGCTCTTCCTTTTCTGTGTTATCCTCCATTTCCCCTGGTGGGTAGACTTATAAAACTGCCCAAAGTACGTGGCCCTACTAAAACCAGGGTACACACCCACTCTGAAACAAAACAGCTCTCCCTGCTACCAACACAATGTGTTGGTGAAACTGCATGTGAACAGGCTTTCGCTACAACCAGAGGTGTTACCATCCACATTCCAAAGCAATGTGGTTCCACAACCCTTAATACTCCAAGAGAAGCCCCAAATCATGAGCAGGATCCTATGGGGCATCCCATATTACATCATTCTGAAGCAATGGCCAATATGCCCCTCACCACATTTCTTCATCAAAATGTTATGCTACATTTGTCATAATCAGCCCAGAGGTTATCGAGCTCGAGCTCAGCCCAGGGATCTTGCTGAGAGGATTCAGGTCACTGCTTGAGAATCAGTCCTGGGACACCAACTTTCACCTTATAAAGACATTTTATTTTGGGTTACAAACAAGCATGGGCGTAGTACACCGAAAACTGGTTTTGGTACAATTTTGTCTCATTTAAGAGCAAGTAACATGGGCAGACAGCAGTGGCGTTCCTGGAGAGGGGGCAAGACACGAAGTTTTTTCAGGAGAAGCGACACCTGTGTAAAGCTTCCCTCCCCCTTGCCTTCAGAGCCAGTTGCGGCTTTGGAAGCAAAGGCTTTCACAGCCATGACTGGCTCTGAAGACAAGAAGGAGGGGTGCATTACACAGGTGTTGCTGCTCCTGAAAAAATCTTAGTGTTTTGCCCCCCTCTCTAGGAACGCCACTGGCAGACAGTATGGTAAATTATGTCATTAGGCTGAGAAGGGTTTTTTTTCCCCCAATCCATTACTACAAGACAATTAATAAATAACTACAGTGCCTGTAACAAAGAGAAGCAGAAGAGTCTGCATCTTTGTTCGCAGAGGCTATTCTGCTTTTTCATTTACCACTGCTTGCATCCCCCACATTCATAAAAAAAACTGCCACCATCGCCACCCCTCCTTTTGCCTATCAAAAACTTTCTCCTGTCGAGGTGCTTCTTTAAATTAGTAGTTTGTGGACCAGATGCTTTCTGATCAAAGTTAAATGTACCCTGACTACCTTCTGCAACAGTATCGGTTTTACAACTAGGCTTTTTGCCCCCCCCCCCATCACCACATTTACTAAAACATGCTGCTGAAAAGAAGAATGCTTCCTTTGTTTAATCCCCTTCCTGCTTCATTTCCCTATTACAACATGTATTTCTTTGTCTGTTAGGTGCTTATCTCCATTGATAAGCTTAGTTTAAAATTACCTCTGGTGAGGTGCTGAGAAATTTGTTTCTAACAGGGAAAAGACGAAACTGGATTTTCTCTCTAAATCGATATTTCATCATGCTTAAAAAGTAGTAGTAGTAGTTTATTTAACAGTCTCAGACCAGCATAAAAAGAAAGCACACCCCCAAAAGTACTTTAAAATTACCTCCATGTTTTGTACATGTCAATATTTTTAATTCACATTAATTAAAAACACTTCTAGATAGGTGATGTCATGTCTTTGGTGGGGGGCAGCTAACCAGGGGTAATGTTTAATAGTCCTTTTAGACATTCAGTGAATATGTGGAGGATGGTAGAATGATTACATCCTACATTCCCACGCCCAAATGTCATGCATTCATCTGAGCTTCTGTACAGTCTACAAATATACAAGATGTTTATGCACAGGACCTCTATATCTCCTATTAAATCGGTACCCTATGAATATAGGTGGGTATGGTATCATAGTGAGATTAATTGCTGTTAACTAGACCTTTTTAATTAAAGCTATTGACAGTGACAATATGCCACATGCTGTTCAGGAACATGGCACATACAGAACCCAATAACAAAATGAATTACAAACAAACGCCTCTAATTAATTTCACTTAAATTCTTCTGTCTTAATCTTGGCAACTGCTTGTATATTATATTTGTATATTGTGTCCTGGCCTAGCTGCTAGATTGAATGAAAACAAAGACTGAATTCTCAAATAAAATATGGCATATTTAAGGATCTGCTTTACACTAATTCACAGCACTTACTCATGTAGCTCAAACGGGACCGGCCAAGGAGTCTTGTACCTGGTTATCTTGTGTGAGTGCCTCTATGTTGGTTCAGCAGATAAAGCAATGATTTTCATTCTTTTTTCATCTCATGGCACACTGAGAAAGCGATAAAATTGTCAAGGTACACCATCGACAAGGTACACCAGTTTTTTTTTGTCAATCGACAAGGCATACCACACTGCTAGCTGGAGGCTCACATCCCTCAATGGCCCTACTACTATATGACCCTCTCTCGAACTCCATGGCACACCTGTGGACCATTTGCAGCGCACCAATGTGTTGCAGCACAATGGCTGAAAATTGCTGGGATCAAGTGTTTAGTCTGGCAGTGAGAAAATGAGGTTGAAAGACTTAGCAGGCTCAAGCAGTTGACTGTCCTAGCTTTAACAAATCAAAGTCGGCAAGATCCCAAAGGGTGAGGTCAAGCCTGAATATCAATCTTTAACAGAAAAGCACCTTGAGCCACCTCCTTCCCCTTCTATAACATAAAAACTATAGCACTTTCTAGCTCATCAACAACAACAACAACAGGTATTTATATACCGCCTTTCTTGGTCTTTATTCAAAACTTTATTCAAGGCGGTTTACATAGGCAGGCTTTATTTAAATCCCTTATTAAATAGGGATTTTTACAATTGAAAGAAGGTTCTTTCTTTCAAGAACCACTACATTCAGGTGTTTCATTCCGATCTGGCTTCACATTCTGGCCTCCATCCTCCCACGCTCAGAGCAGATGGAATAGCTCGGCTTCAGCTTGTCAGCTGCTTCAAGGTCGCACAGTGCCGGTGGCCTCGAACTGGCGACCTTGTGGATGTTATCTTCAGGCAGACGGAGGCTCTACCCTCTAGAGCAGACCTCCTGCCCATGTCTTCCTTTCCTTTCCTTTCCTTCCTGCTCACGTCTTCCTTTGCAACCCCACACACTTACACATTAGCAGTAAGTCACTGATTACTTACTTAAAAGTCCAGGTTATAGACCACATAGGAGGCTGCCTCATCCCGACAACAAACCATTTATTCATCTAGCTCAGTACCGTTAACACAGATCGGCAATGGCTCTCCAAGATTTCAGACAAGAATCTTTCTCTACCCTAACTAAAGATGCTAGGGATCAAATCTAGAACCTTCTGCTTGTGCGCTATCATTTAGCTACAGTCTCCCCCCCATGCACTTTGGTGAATTGTCTCCATTCTGCTGCTGATTGAGAATTTTGTCCCTGACAATTGATGATGAAATAGAAGCAAGCTTCCCCTCTGCACATGCTCTAGGGCTCCTCGCTCCATGCTCCCAGTCTGATCCAAACTGTTCTTCCAAACTCCAACACTTTTCTACAGAAAAAATAAATTAGGGGTAGAAATAAAGACACTATAGAAAGTGGCCCTGCTGAAAAGACACTGGGCCCAGAATTTTCTCAATTCTAAAAAAAAAGAAAAATATTTTTTTCTTTGACTTCTGCCTTTGCATCCCAATTATCCTATTTTTTATTCCACTGCCAACATGCACTAGGTTGCAGAGATAAAACTTTTTGAAGGATGCAGGTTTCAAGAAACTCCCGCACAACCCAGAACAAACTAACCAACCACAAGTTACAGCTTTGCCTTTTGAAGCTGGAGCCATCTTGATGCCTCAAAGCTTTTATCCAAAAGGAACCCACAAGAGTTTTATTGCTATCTAGCAGTAGGGGGAGCTCACACAGCAGCAAATGCCTTCCTGGTTTTCCTCCAGCTTTCTGCATGTTTTATGCTTTTGTTAATTCGCAGGGTTTTGTTTGCTGGTTTCAAAATACTCTTTGAACATAGCTACAGTCTTCAGTGAGATACAGTAAGAGGTATATATATTGATCTTGCTTGCCTTCATTGTGAAGACTGGCCCAAATTAAGTCTGGGGGAAGGGGTGGGGAACTAAAGGACAAAAAGGGTCCAGGGTTTTTAAAACTTTGAGCACTAACTTGGTACCTTGATTGATGGTCTTCTCAACCAACTGTAGTCAACTTCTGCAACAAATCTCCTTCCTTGTGCAAGGGAGGTATTAAGTGTTCTAGATTAATTTAATAGCTTTAGAAAAGCTTTATGATGCAAAAAGACAAGAATGGATGCAGAAAAAAATCATTACCACTACTAGAGGACCAATCTGCTTTCCTCATGAAAAACGTTTCCATAACCATTGGCACAGCTACTAGGGTGCTGCTTCTCAGATGTAAAACTAATATCAGATTGTAAACATCAGCAGCTTTTGGATCTACAAGGGTAATGTGTATTTTAGGGTTGCCAGGCTACAACTCAGACATCTGATCATTGTATTGTATTGTATTGGCAACCTTCAGTCTCGAAAGACTATGGTATCGCGCTCTGAAAGGTGGTTCTGGAACAGCGTCTAGTGTGGCTGAAAAGGCCAATCCGGGAGTGACAATCCCTTCCACACCGGGAGCAAGTGCAGTCTGTCCCTGGTCTGTCTCCCTGGCTATGGGCCTTCCTTCTTTGCCTCTTAGCCTCAGACTGTTGGCAAAGTGTCTCTTCAAACTGGGAAAGGCCATGCTGCACAGCCTGCCTCCAAGCGGGCCGCTCAGAGGCCAGGGTTTCCCACTTGTTGAGGTCCATCCCTAAGGCCTTCAGATCCCTCTTGCAGATGTCCTTGTATCGCAGCTGTGGTCTACCTGTAGGGCGCTTTCCTTGCACGAGTTCTCCATAGAGGAGATCCTTTGGGATCCGGCCATCATCCATTCTCACGACATGACCAAGCCAACGCAGGCGTCTCTGTTTCAGCAGTGAATACATGCTAGGGATTCCAGCACGTTCCAGGACTGTGTTGTTAGGAACTTTGTCCTGCCAGGTGATGCCGAGGATGCGTCGGAGGCAGCACATGTGGAAAGCGCTCAGTTTCCTCTCCTGTTGTGAGCGAAGAGTCCATGACTCGCTGCAGTACAGAAGTGTACTCAGGACGCAAGCTCTGTAGACCTGGATCTTGGTATGTTCCGTCAGCTTCTTGTTGGACCAGACTCTCTTTGTGAGTCTGGAAAACGTGGTAGCTGCTTTACCGATGCGCTTGTTTAGCTTGGTATCGAGAGAAAGAGTGTCGGAGATCGTTGAGCCAAGGTACACAAAGTCATGGACAACCTCCAGTTCATGCTCAGAGATTGTAATGCAGGGAGGTGAGTCCACATCCTGAACCATGACCTGTGTTTTCTTCAGGCTGACAACAGTGCCCTTCATGTCCTTGTGGAAAGATCTGATGATGCTGAGGAGCCTGGGTGGACATCCGATCTTGGGGAGAATCTTGAAGAGGCAATCTCTGCTGACCAGGTCGAAAGCCTTTGTGAGATCTATGAAGGCTATAAAGAGTGGCTGTCGTTGTTCCCTGCATTTCTCCTGCAGTTGTCTAAGGGAGAATACCATATCAGTGGTGGACCTGTTGGCTCGGAATCCACACTGCGATTCTGGATAGACGCTCTCTGCAAGTACCTGGAGCCTCTTTAGTACAACTCGGGCAAACAGCTTTCCTACAACGCTAAGGAGAGAGATGCCGCAGTAGTTGTTGCAGTCACCCCTGTCACCTTTGTTCTTGTACAGCGTGATGATGTTTGCATCCCTCATGTCTTGAGGTACTCCACCTTCTCTCCAGCAGAGACAGAGGATTTCATGCAGCTCAGTGACGATGATCTCTTTGCAGCATTTTAGGACTTCAGCAGGGATGCTGTCTTTTCCAGGTGCCTTGCCAAAGGCAAGGGAGTCCAGGGCCACGTGAAGTTCTTCTAGGGTTGGTTCACTGTCAAGCTCTTCCAGCACAGGCAGGCACTCAATGTTGTTCAGTGCTTCTTCGGTGACTACATTTCCTCTGATCAGTGCATCTGATCAGTGCATTTAAAACCCCCAGTGCATCAGGGGATAAAGCAACAGCTAGGCTTCTCCCATCTCTTTTCTTTCTTCAGCCATGCTGTCCATTCACACCTCATCTCCTATATCAAGCAGAAATCCAGGGGCAGTTACAGATGTGCTCCTAGTAGTACCAGCCCAGTCATATAGCAAGTTTGGGGGACACAATAAGCCAATCTGCTCTTTTTTACCCCTCCTGATTCTGTGTGGCATATCTGGGCAGATACTGCTGTTCTCAAGAAGTTGGAGTTCTTGCAGTAATGAATATGGTCCTTTAAGTACAGGGAAAATATTGGAGGACAATGGGTGGATGATTATGGCATTGTGTGAACCTGAAAAAAGCTTGAGAAAATTCTGAAAATTAGTACTGACTGAACACCCCATCTAGAAGTGTTCCAAGCTTGCCTCACAGCAGGTAGGGACAACAAAAAAGGGGAGAAAAATATGGACAGGAGAAGCTACAGTTGCATCTTTGTCTCTAATGCACTGGGACACATAAAGGTGCAGGGCAGATCTCTTGGTTGTGTCCAGGACACCCTGATATGTTAACTTAAATTTAAAATAACACAGAACTTGGATTAAAGTCTTGCAGAGGTCATGGTGCTGACACATTACTTCAATCACCAACACCGTACAGCTGGATTCCCCTTCCTGCTTTGACAAGCTTGACTTAGCTGGACTCAGGATGGAGATGGCGTAAGTACTGGAATACCAAGAGTCACTGAAGAATTCTTTTTTCCTAAAGTCATACTCTCAAAAGAATATTGCAGCAGTTCTAGTGCTCGATGACAGCTCAGGAAGAAATAGACTGAGACTAGTTCTGCTGTTGGGTGATCTAGCAGAGGCTCTATGGACATTTCAAGAGACTTTAAAAAAAATACAAAACTTAGAAAGCTGAGAGATATCCAGGTACTGTAGATGCTAAATAAGGCTGCAAGGGGCAGCTTGTGACATTCTTGGGCTCTGGAAATAGGGTTATCTGTAGTGAGGGAGAATTGGGGCACCTATCTGTTTAGTGTCACATCATTGGTTACAATCACGCCATCACCTCCCCATTTCTGAAATTTCAGCCTCCAGTTTGCCCTGCGCTATCATCTCCTTTACCAAAACTTTGCTCTTCTCTCTCAACTTTGACCTCCGAATTCTTTGGATGGAGATTCTTCTATATGTGAGTACAGCAGAACACTTAGTGCAGAGTTACTAATAAATGAATATGAAATGTGATTAATAGGAACCATTCATTTTAAAATATAAGTATTGTGTTTAAATGTTATAAATGTAGAGAGACTTCCCAAATTTAAGTCAGCATGTATACTATTGCACTCTCTCTCTCTCTCTCTCTCTCTCTCTCTCTCTCACTCTCTCTCCACACACACATTTTATTTTAAACCATTGTTCAGTTGATTTAAAATCCTTAAACTATTGTTAGGAATCAAAAAGTCTGGATTCACGACTGAGTGTGACAAAAGGAACCGAAATGAATACCTAATATTCTAGAGTGAAGTCGCCATCATAAAACAAGACAAAGAATGTATGGAAACTGTGAAGTTCTCAGGGCTTGTACCCTTCACCATTTGGCCAGCCATCGCCTACAGTAAAAATGTTGTTGACAGGTGATCTCATTTCTCCAAACCCATGAGCAATGTGGCATTGGGCACAGACCACAAAAGGCTCTTTTCAAAATAAAGCAAACACCTTTGGAAGCAGATGGCAGACCAGCGTAGCACAGGTGTCATTTGCTCAGCAGTGCTACACAAATGTGTTCCAGCCTCCTGCTCTAGCTTGATGCTTGAAAATACTCTTTCGTGTCTGGGATGATGAAGTGTTCACCTGTGAACAAGCGAATCTCGGTTTTCTCTATATGAAAACAGGGAACGCTGCTGGTCCAGATAATCTTTCTCCAGATGGTCACCACTATGCCATTTTCACTTCACTGGGCCGAGAGGAACAGATGAGCACCTCCAGGACTGCTATTAAACCGAGTTCCATCTCTAGGAGGCAATGGCTATGGAAGACAGTATGTCTTGATTCACCTTCCCTCAAGGCCACATTTGTCAAGCTAGTCACTGCTTAAACCTTATATAAAGAGCCGCTTAAAAGATATAAGGGATTCTCGAGAGGCAAGTGTGATACCTCATTCCAAAGGTGGTCTATTATCTGCCTGTATCTGTATCTGCCACAGAAATGGTTAGTATGATCCATGGGTTTGAGAGCAGTGCTCAGGTGTACCATGCCCTAACCACTACCAGTGGGCAGACAGAAACTGATTAAAAGCTTCCGCTTTTGTGCAGAAGCTTCTGCCATCTCCTCCACATACACAACATCATGCCCTTATAAAAATACCATCTCTGGTTCCGTACATATAGCCGTTAAAAAAAAAATTTGGATCCCCATTTTACACATAATCATGCTTTGAAAAGGTGGGGAAACCCACTTTCTCCCACCTTGTCGGAAAGTGAAACGGAGTGGTTAAAGGTTGCAACGGGATAACTAACCACCCTGACTGGGTGCCTCCAGATGACCAAGATGGCAGGACAGATGACACAGATCTGTGCTTCATGTCCACAGCAGAAACAGTTCCAAAAGGAGGCAAGACTTCAAGATCCAAAAGTGAAAAATAAGAGCCTCTGGTTTTTTTTTAGTGCTTTTGAAGGGCTAAGCTCTGCTCTGCGATAGTGACTCTTCCTGCCTGCTTGGTAAGACTAATAAGGCCAAATTAATTTAAAAGAATGCCCTCTTTGCACATAAATGCTCTGTTTCACTTTTGGCACAATGCATTTTGTATTTAAAAAGAAAGAAAGAGGGAACAGCCTGCTGTGACTTTGCAAGCAAATTGGCCTCTGCCTATAAATTATTCTACACTGTTTGCTTTTATCTAGAGAGAGGCAGGCAGCCTGGCAAAATGTCTGGAGATAATTTGAAAAAGCTGCTTTCAATGGCCTGAGTGACTAAACTTTTGCATCAGCAGAGACATAATCTTCACACTTGTGTATCGTCTTGCATGGCACTGCATCACTAATGGGGCGTGATGGCAAGGCATAGTGTCGCTAGGGGTAAACGGACTGGTCACGCTGCGGCTTTTTCCCTGTCATCTTGTTTAAACAAAAGACAGACTCCCATAATGCCACAGCCTTGAGGACTGTTCTTGTCCAAGTGGGAGGTGAGCCTCCCCATTAGAGGCTGTGAGTTGCAAGGTCTTCCCTGAGCCATCTAGATTCTAGAGCAGGGATGTCCAAAGTTTTTGGCAGGAGGGCCACATCATCTCTCTGACACTGTGTTGGGTGCCAGGGAAAAAATAAATAATTTACATTTAAAATTTGAATAAATGTACATGTTTACATAAATGACTATATTAAAAATGAACTTATATGAATGATTGAAGTTCTTGAAATTGCTCAAGGCCTGTAAAAGACCTTGCACAAAGCAAGACTGGCCCTTCCTTTGCTGCCGCTACTGCATCACAGAGTGAAACAGCAAGCAGTGGAGGAAGCCCTTATCCCACAGCACATGCGAGAGGTCAAACAGTCGCCCTCATGCTGAGAGCAGATGCATCGGGTCAGTGCGGGCTCCAACAAATCTCCAGAGGGCCAAAGGCACTGGGGGCTCCCTGAGGGCCGTGCGGGCTCCAACAAATCTCCAGAGGGCCAGAGGCACTGGGGGCTCCCTGAGGGCCACATTGAGAGGCCTCAAGGACCACAAGTGGCCCCACGGCCGGGGTTTGGGCACCCCTGTTCGAGAGCGTGTGGTGCAGTGTGGAGGGCATTGAACTTACTGTTGGCAACCTTCAGTCTCGAAATACTATGGTATCGTGCTCTGAATGGTGGTTCTGGAACAGCGTCTAGTGTGGCTGAAAAGGCTGATTCAGGAGTGACAATCCCTTCCACATTGGGAGCAAGTGCAGTCTGTCCCTGGTCTGTTTCCCTGGCTTTGGGCCTTCCTTCTTTGCCTCTTTGCCTCAGTCTGTTGGCCAAGTGTCTCTTCAAACTGGGAAAGGCCATGCTGCACAGCCTGCCTCCAAGCGGGCCGCTCAGAGGCCAGAGTTTCCCACTTGTTGAAGTCTACTCCTAAGGCCTTCAGATCCCTCTTGCAGATGTCCTTGTATCGCAGCTGTGGTCTACCTGTAGGGTGCTTTCCTTGCACGAGTTCTCCATAGAGGAGATCCTTTGGGATCCGGCCATTCGGCATTGAACTTATCCCACAGCAAACTAGGTGCAATCATGGCAGCAAACAGGAAGCTCATTGAGAGACCATCTCTTAGTTTAACTTAGCTCATAGGCTGCCTGTGAAGATATATCCTGCCCTTTGCTCCTGAGAGGAGACCTAGGACATTAGCATTACAAACAAACCTGTCTGACACCCTGTCAGTGCTACATGTCCCCTCCATGCACAAGTGATAGTCAAACCAAACAAGATAATTGCTATGAACAGGCTCACCCTCTTAACAGACTAGTGCTGCAATTTGCATTGTGGAGAGATACAAGGGCCTATATCCTTCACCTCTGCACATAATGCATTATGTGGACATTTTGCATGGTGCATGGAACCTAATCTGCATGATCTCACGTCTCTCTCTCTCTCTCTTTTTTTTTTTTAGGAAGCAAAATTATGCAAACAGGCTACCGTACAAATGGAGTGCTGCCTTCCAAGGAAAAGTTGTGGGAGGACAAAATCCTCTAGCACAGTGGTTCTCAAACATTTTAGCACCAGGACCCACTTTTTAAATGACAATCTGTCAGGACCCACCGGAAGTATTAGCCTGGAAGTGATGTCATGGCTTCAAACCTAAACCAGGATCAGCCAGAGGTCCCATTACACAGCACGCTTGAGCTGTTATTTTGCATAGTTTACAATTCAAATATTCCAGCTCTGAAGTTCAAGCAGAACACAGGCTTGGATTCTTCTCCAACCACACAAACCTTCCCCCCCTTTCCAGCATCCCTACCCATTCAGGGCAAAGCACCATGCCTCTCTCCACTGGGAGCCCACCCTGCCCAGCAGTATTTTCAGCTCTGTATTTTCAATGGTGGCTAAGCTAGGTGCTATGCAACCCACCTGAAATTGGCTTGTGACCTACAGTTTGAGAAACACTCAATGGTCTATGCATATGCTATGCTCTAGCATATGAATTATAGTAATATATCAACTGGGCCTAGGGTTGTTTAACAAGATTTGCAGTTGTCTCCCTTTTATGTACCTGTCCTCCAGTCTGGGATGAAAATGCACATGTACTGCCAGCAGAAATCTGTTATAGTCTTAGTAACTTTGGAGGGGGGAGAGGCTCAAGCTTTTCTTTTGGGTTCTTGAGTGTAGAGTGGCTTGCGTTGGCAGCTTGAGGGCTCCCATTATGAGAAGCTTGGTATCAGAAATGACAGACATCGTGCACTGCACACCGAAATCATCATGCACTGCACACCTCCGCTATCAAAAGCTCACTACTTTTCACTGTTCCTTCATATGCAGCTACTGCTGGGGTTTTGAACACCACTCCATTAAATGCTCCTTTTTACAGTAATCATTCTTGAAGACTTATACTTCACCCTCTTTGCTCCAGGGCCCTAAAGGGAACTCGTTAATGATTCTTTTAGGCATTACTGCCCCAAGCAAAGAGTATTTCTCCCCAGGGAAGCCCTAAATCCCAGCATTATGACATGAATCTACAGCACTGGGGACTGGATTAAAGCAAGGACATCTGATGCTGCTAGAAAAAGCAGAGATGAAATTCTGTTTTTTCTTCTTCTAATTCTTCTGAAAAAATCAGATAATCAGCACAGATGTGGGAAAATTATTGAAATCTAAAAATGAACAAAAACTTCTTTGCCATTTTTTAATCAGCTTCTTAATAAATCAGGGATTTTTTTCTTCCATCTGCAATCACGGGGCCTCTTGATGGGTATTGTGGGGTTCACCTGAACAGTGAGATGGCAACAGTAATGTTGCTGCTGGGGGGGGGGGGTTGCCAAAGTTATAGCCAAAAAACTCAGTGGGCCGGGGTAATGGTGCATGACCACATCCACCACCCAGAGTGTTGCCCCCGCCACTGCATGGGAGGAGGTCCATCAAGGGGGTGACACGCTGGACTCCTGGATTGGGTGATGAAAACCCTAGTGATGCCCTTGGATGGCAATAATTTTGAATGAAAGCAAAACAGCCTCTTGGGGTGATCCTAATATCTAACCTAATTTATAGTCTGGGAGAAAATAAAAAAAATAAATATGCAGTATTTCCATGTAAATCCACAGTGCTGTGTGTAACTGCCAGAGATTCTGTTTGCTGTATTCAAGCTCACTATTCCCTGAATGGAAGTGGGTGCAGGGTGATGTCTATTGTCCGGGCTTCCAAACTCCCACACAATTTGCTGAATGTGTGAAAAGGGTCCCAATGTGAATGCAACTGTGCAAGCTTCCTGATCATACAGAAACCTCTATGTGTGTAGATTTGTGCATGCACAGAGGCCCTTTTTAGGTGTTCATCTCCATATTCAGATGTCAGAGGCACAGCCTGTGGAGGTACTAATACTAAAGGTACAGGAGTGGTTCAAGTTCTTCCTCCCCCCTTTTTGGTATATAACTGAACTAAAATATCAACTGAACTAAGGTTGTGAGCCACACATAATGCCATGAGCACCCTCTTAAGTCAGCTGCCCCATCCCAGGTGATTGCCACCACTCTTCTCAACAATTATAGAACACTGTAAATTCTTGAGAACTGACCCCATACTGGGAACTTAGGGTGCATGGTCTGACTGCAAGGGAGAATGAGAAATTCCAGAACCAGGTCCTCTCTGCAATTATTCTGCCATTAGCTTGTGCCTGTGTTAATCAGATGTTGTGGAAGATAAAACAAGGGGTAGGAGGAGGACTGGCTAGAGGAAAAAAAAATGAAACTTTCAAAGCAACAATTGAGGTCAAACAGCTATAAAAGGGATACAAGAGAAATTTTTAAAAGGTATAGAATAGGATGAGGTTCTGTATTCCCAATATATTTTAAGGTCAGACCATTTCAGTCATCATCTTTGAGTGGGTGTCAGTGATGAGCAGATTCCAGCGGCCTTGGCCAATTTATAAATTTCGTATATTTAAAAATGTTAGTCTTGATGTGCATTAGGAAAAAAAAATGTAGGGTTTATATTTTTATACAGCTCTCTTAAGACCAAACTAGAGGATTCTTTAAACCCATCTTTAACAGGTATGTTTAAACCCTGATACGATCCTTTGACATTTCTGAACAGCTGTCAGGGTGAATTCAGTTCAGGAGTTTAGCATGCTGTGAGGGGGGCTTAATGCTTTCTCCCTCCACCATTTGTGCATTAAAAATCACACACATGCACATATATAGACATATATTTAACGTAATCTCTGTTGATGTCACTTCTCAGTTGCAATATGATGAGTTTCTTTAACTGCTCTTTTCTTAATCGGGAAAAAATAATAATCTATAGACAAAATTCTTGCCTTTAGGATTTTAATTATTATGCAGTCCAGTACACACTTTATTGCTCTTAATCACTGACCCCTTGTGACTATGATGAGATTTACTACCTTGCTCCCTTTTTTACACATGTGTTTGTGGTACATTATGATCTGAATGCCCTTGTGCCTTTAAACTGTTAAACTACCGCTATTTTTTCACCATCTTGAAAAGCTAGCAGTTAAAATTTCAAATTTTATGTAGTCCAGCAAGTATTTTATTCACCTTAGTCCCTTCTGACCCTTCATCAACATGCTGAGTTTTATTGTCCTGTTCTCTCTCTGTTTTTTCCCCCCAAACAAGTGAATAGTGTATTATGGCCTAGCTGTCTGCGTACCATAAACCCTTCAACAATTAGGAAGCCTCTGGTTTTCCATGTTGATTTAAATGCCTCCCTTGTTGTGGCTAATTTTTGCAGTGCTTATCCATTTGCAGTACCATTCTCTGGAATTATTTGCAACTGGGAAATCAACGAGAAGAGATGTCTAAGCTGGACAAGTGAGGAAGATGGGAAAAAACTTTCCACCGAGTAGGATTTTTCCCCCCCTTACAAAACATATCTTCTTGCCGAAGATATGAATAAGATTCTGGCTTTACTGAAGCAACACAAGTGTCCTTATGGACTTCAATAAGGCCAAAATTTCATGTAGAGTTTATAGTATATTTGGCAGGACATAACAGAACCCAGCCAGGAACTGTATAGGGGATAAGACGGCAAATGTCTCCCATAAGGGTTCTGATTTACAGTCATTGGCAGAATGAATTATCTTATTCATACATATTTACCAGCAAAGCCAACTTCTACAGGATTAGGGTATTAAATTATATCATTCTATTTGGGTAGACTGAACTCTGCAATCCTCTTACGCTCAGACTCAAGGTCTCTGCACTGGACAAACCCAAGGATAACAAGGCTTTCTTTCCCAATCTCCATGACTCCTACCAATTCTATGCGACTACATTCATTAGATTTGCTGCAAGTGCTATCACCAGGACCTGTGATCTTTTGGAAAGGCCAGAACTAGCCATACAAGATGGCAGCAAGTTCGACATGTGGTGTGCTGCTTTTCTTAACCTTAACAGGCCCCACTTCTTGAGAAAGTGCTTGAGTTGGTAAATAGTGACTTCTCCTTTTCATGGCCTAGCTGTCCACATCCCATAAAACCTTTCAACTATTGCAATTGCTTTTTTACCATAGCCCTTGATTGTTCTAATGCCAATTTAAATGTTTCCCACTTTGAAGCTTGATAGAGGCCCCCCCCCCAAAAAAAAAAACTAGAAAATGTAAGCCAAGTGGTGTAATCCATCAGCATGGTTCAGAACAGAAGACAGAGATTGCCACTCTAGAAAACTCTGCAAACTGAAGAATGGGGGGGGGGGGGAGAAATTGCATCATACGTTGTCATTAGCTGTTGGCCCAAATTCAAGGCACTTTTCTTTTTTAACCTTTCATGCTCTTCTTCTGCACACAGCTTGAAACTGGGCCAATGTTAATCTCCTGCCATGGCTTTTTGGGGCAAATAGCAGTTTGAGATAGGAGGAGATTTGCATTGGGAATGTGGTATGTGTGTGTGTGGAGGGGGTGGGGGTTAATCCATCCAAACACTAGGATCTCAATCTGGATTCTCAGCCCCCTGCAGTTGTGTGACTTTTTAAAAGAGAGATGGAAGGGTAATGATGCTTCCAACACCATAAGCAGTTGGACATCTGGGCACCTTTAACAATGGCATCTTTGAACTGGGATG
Source organism: Tiliqua scincoides (assembly GCF_035046505.1). NCBI lineage: Eukaryota > Metazoa > Chordata > Lepidosauria > Squamata > Scincidae > Tiliqua > Tiliqua scincoides. The sequence continues at coordinate 290,676,959 of NC_089821.1, read as the reverse complement.
GACAAGGCCTCTGAGAGCTGGCATTGGGCCCAGGGCAAGAAGCTTGATTGCTTCCCCCTTCCTAAATTTGTGTTGTACTGTATAGTTTGTTTTGTCATGGCCTGGTCCCCCTGGAAGCCTGGGCCCTGGGATTCCCCCTGCCCCAAGACTTGGGGTTGGCACAGGAATTCGGTGAGGCAAGATGGAGGTCTCAGTCAGGCAGATGAGTCAATAATTCCATGTTCACTGCCAACGCCAACACACCAAAGATGAAGACAGCAACATATAGAAGCTGCCGGGATGGTGACAGCCATCAGTGACTTGTTGGGCAGCAGCGCCAGCTGAGGTGTTGCCCCTCACCATGTGCTCAATATTTCCCCCAGACTGGTTTCTGAATGCCTAAGCTGGTGAACTGTCCAGACAATGTAACTGTCTCAGTTATCTGAGACCCCCACCTCATATATCAGCACTGCGATAGTGCTGTTCCTTGGGCAGGCGGGAGGAAAAATCATCAATGGGTTAGGCTGGAAAACAGAATGTGCCAAGGCTAAACCTGGAATTCTCTCTCCTAGCAGATTATCAGCACTCTGATAGCCTTGATCTACAAGGCTGGGTGGTGGGGTCCCCTTCTTCCCACAACTATCAGCTCTGCTCTAATTCCTAAATCTAGAAACAAAACTCTTAACAGAGCCCATGATCTTTTATGTGGAGAGTTCCCAGCAATTATTCCCCCCCCCAAAAAAAAAATTAGGTGGCTAAATTCATTTTCCAGTTTGCTGTGCCTCCCTGTCACTCTCATCATTGACTTTTCTTGTCATGTCACAGTTCATTCGTACCAATGAAAAGTCTGCTGATCATAGCCCCAAGAAACCTCCCAGATCCAGGCCTAGATTACAATTTGGCCTCTCAAGCCTCTGTTTTTGGGGTGTTTTCTTATAGTCAATACATGACCTGCAGAAGTATGGCACTGTTTGCTCAGTATACAGTTTGCATGTAGTTTACATGAGTGATTGAATAACAACAAAGGGTGCAAAGAAAACAAAGGCAAATGCTCAAACATCTCATGATGACCTGGCAAACACCAGTGGTCGGCCTCGTCTGGTGCATGACAGTTTTGTTTGCAGAAAAGTAGTTTGTGTGTTCAAATCCATCCCTTGAACGGTTAAGAAAAAGTATCAGTCATTTTCTATCACGTTTCTTATGCCTCTGCCTCTAGAGAATATCATCAGCATTAGAATACCATTCTGAACACAAGCTAGGACTAGCCTGTCCTCTCCTGTAATTATCTTCAAGGTTTTCAAGTACCTCGGTACCAGTGAAGCAGAAAACCACTTTGTACGAAAAGGGAGGGGAAAAAATCATCTGTTCCTATTCTGTGTAAATATTGTAGACATTTCAGAAGATTCATCTGGCTTGAATCTCCTGCAGAGGGCATTCCATCAATAAACAGACTGCGCTTGTGATTATCGATAACCAGATTGTTTTTGCTGGAGGCAGCAGAGTGCTGGAAAATAATTTTCCTATAAAAAAATAATAAATCCCTTTGGTGTGTCCCCCCCTCCCCCCCGCAAAAAAAAATTAATTCCGACAATGCACTCTTTGGTATTCTCTTTCTGTTGCCGTCATTTCTCACGTCAATTTTTGTGTCAGCTTGAGCTGCTCCATTTTTCTGGTGGCATTAATCTTTAGAGAAAGTGAATTTCAAAGTTGCATATTCACAGACCGTGAAAAGCAAATGTTATACCTGCTGACAAAATATTCACTAAAGTACACCATTCAGCCCGTTAGGCGATGAACAGATCACAAGGTGCATTACCAAATGCATCACAATTAATGGATGCACTGTACATTCTGTGTGATCCCAGAGAACAGTTCAATGCAGCGTTCAGCAATCAATTTTTATGGGAGCAATTAATGCTGAATGATCATTGCATTTAAGCCTTGATTATTTACCTGCTGCTCATTCTCATCATTATATTCTAAGCGATGTATTTGAAGAAACAGATAGGGAGGTGCAGAAATTGTCCTAAGACATTTTCCCTGTCTTTTTTAGCAATTCATTTGGGATCCCTCATAAATTTTCAGATATGTCTTCTTGAGAGGATCCCTGAAATTACCTTCAAATTCACCTTCTGTATCATTTTTCTGCCAACCCTAAAAAAGTCCTCCTCTTACTTTCCTCCTTGCCCATTCCCATTATGATTTCTTTCTTTCTTTCTTTCTTTCTTTCTTTCTTTCTACCACTTTTTCAAAGTATAGTTTCCAGATTGATCCAATTGATAAAGCATATGTTCCTAAGTTGAGGTCCACTCCTAAGGCCTTCAGATCCCTCTTGCAGATGTCCTTGTATCGCAGCTGTGGTCTACCTGTAGGGCGCTTTCCTTGCACGGGTTCTCCATAGAGGAGATCCTTTGGGATCCGGCCATCATCCATTCTCACGACATCTGAGCGGCCCGCTTGGAGGCAGGCTGTGCAGCATGGCCTTTCTCAGTTTGAAGAGACACTTGGCCAACAGTCTGAGGCTAAGAGGCAAAGAAGGAAGGCCCATAGCCAGGGAGACAGACCAGGGACAGACTGCACTTGCTCCCAGTGTGGAAGGGATTGTCACTCCCGAATTGGCCTTTTCAGTCACACTAGACACTGTTCCAGAACCACCTTTCAGAGCGCGATACTATAGTCTTTCGAGACTGAAGGTTGCCAACAACAGTGTACCTAAGTGTATTCCTTCCTGATGCTGCCAATTTTGCCTAGGTTAAAACTTACAAGAACATAGGAACAGAAAGGAGGCCTGTTGGATCAGTTCAAGGGCCCATCTTGTCCAGCTTTCTAGCTTCCTGCATTTCATATGCTTCTGGGAGCATTCAAGGCAACATCATACCTGTATCCTGTTACCACACCTTTGCATCTGGCATTCAAAAATTCTCTCCAAAACCTGGAGATTGTATAGACTCATCATGTCATGTACCCTGGAATGGACCTTTCCTCCCTAAATCTGTCCAGTCCCCTTTTAAAGGCATCTAAGCCAGGTGCACATCACAACATCCTGTGACAAGTAATTCCATGGATTAATTGCACTCTGGGTAAAGAAATGTTTCCTTTGGTCTGTTCTGACTCGGTCAGTCAATTTTAGTGGATGCCCCAGGTTCTGAGGTTGTGAAAGAGGGAAAAATATGAACTTCCCTCTATCCACTCTGTCCATTCCATGCATAATTTAGTATGTCAACTCCTATGTCAACTCAACAAAAGCTTACACTTTAAACAAAGACAATGTTGCAAGAGAAGCCATTGGTGGAGAAGCATCACCAAACGACAGCAGGGAAGACGAGAAATACAAACTGGCAGCCAAGCTCCAGAAGTTGAAAGTAAGCATTAAGTAAATATGACCAATCATCCATCCTGCTGCCCCTCTTGGCCCTCCGGTGAAATATTTACAGTAACACTATCCCACCCACTCCCTGCACAGCAGAAGGTAAAATGAAGCGAAACACCTTGCACACTGCATCCTCCATTAAACGATGTGGCAGGCCTGTCCCAGATATCTCGCTGCAAGAGTAATGAAACCAAACATGATAACTTATCCTTGGCTGGCTTGCAACCAACTGGGGAGGGTCTAAGATTAAAAGGAATGCGCTCAGCACACGGTATGATTTTACCATTGTAGTCTAAACTGGGATATTTTACTTTCTGGAATATACCTTCATTCCCCCAACTGCCTCCCCCTTTTCTGGCTTTGGACCGAATTTCTTTTTTTTTTAAAAGACAAACAGAGAACAGAAGTAGAGAGCCCCAATGTTTGCATATGAACCCCTGCTTCATATCGTTTTTCAAATGGCTGAGCTGCAGCATATCAGTATCAGATTTGCTTAAGTAAATACAGTATCCATTTGCATGGGAAAGTTGGGGATTTGGGCACTGCAATGTACACTAAATTTGCCCACAGCCTGTTCTTTAACTAGACAGCAGTCGCCAGAGAAACTGGCTCATTTTCTGGTTCATTTGAGTTTGCTCCCATTAGGAAGACGGGGAAAGGGATTTTGCTTCTTGCAGTGAACTGAAAAACGGCACCTCTTGTCTCCTGTCGGGGACAACTGAAACCCTGCACTTCGGCCAGATAAGGGCTTCTAACAAAGCCTTGTGACAACATTTTGAGAGAGCAATGTTTAATTACAGTTGCACTACTGAGAATGAAAATTGTAATGAGACAATGTGGCTTCACAGTACGTGTCCTGGCCAGAGAGAAAAGCTTGATTTTCTTACTCGGTCTCCATTTTTTGCAACCTGGCCAAACTTCTGCTGGCCCAGTCAGACATGCATCGGGGCCAAGCTCTCTCTCTCTCTCTCTCTCTCTCTGTATTTTAAGTCAGTTGTATTTTGGGTCTGTTATGCACATAAGCACTTTGCAACAGACAAATTGGACCCTCAGGTCCATCTTTCAAAACACAATGCCATTTACTTCACAGGAAATATACTTAGAGGCACTCTGACCATAATACCAGAATTTTGTGAAAACATTTATTTATTCTAAATATATGGTTTTTAGAGTTTTCAGAGCTGGAAGGGATGGTGTTCTAAGAATGTGCTGAGACAGATGAAGCAGATACCTGAATAAGCCTGCCCTCATCCACATTAAAACCCAGCCTAAATGTAGGCCAGTGGTACTCAAACTTTTCCGGCCAGTGGCTCCCTTGACCCCCATGGCTGTTGGCCATGACTCCCCATCATGTTCCTGAGGGCTGGAAGTGACATCAATAAACAGGAAGTGGCTAGAAATATTAACTATATTAAAAATATTAAATATAATATTATAATACTGTATTTATTATAATATAATATTAAATATTAAATATATATTAACTATATTAATATTAATTATATTAATCATATCATTAATTAAATGCAGATCTTAAAAATATATTATTAATACACAGCAATATACATGCTTTATAAATGATCAGCTGCTGATCACTGTTGGAGACAGGATGCTGGAGTAGGTAAGTTTTTGTCTGGTTCAGGAGGACTCATTTTTTTAAACTTTGGAAGCATACCAATAGAATTGTTTTATCAAATGAACTTTGTGAACACCCAGACTGACCAACATTACACACACACACACACACACACACACACCCCTGTGGACCCCAATCCAACTAGTCATTTCTCCCATTCTCCTTGGATAGGATTGAATCCTTTATTAATTTAATGAAATTAAATTTTTCCAGCAGCTGGTGGGGAAAACAAAAATAGACCATGAAAATATATCAGAGCTGATAAGGGTTTGGTTAGGAAGCTGATTTGTCTCCTATACTAGGAGATGCACAGCTCAAGCCTATGCATGTCTACTCAGAAGTAAGTCCCATTAGAGTCAATGGGGCTTACTCCCAGGAAAGTGTGGATAGGATTGGGCTGGCAATCACTTCATCAATGGCTGATAAGTATTCCCTTCAAATAGCAAGATTCATCACTTTAAAAATACAGCCTTTCCTCTTCAGTCAAACAACAAGATTAATAAATCACTTTAAAAACAGTGCCCTTTTTCTGCTCCTGGCCAAGTAAAGTGTGTGCTTGTCTCTCCCCCCCCCCCCTTTGCCAACTGCATAGAAGTAACTTTAAGACCCCTGGTGACTGGTAAAATAGGAAGCGTTTTATTTGGGGAGGGGGAGGAAAGCACTCTTTGGTATTTGGGGTATTTGGTATTTGGGGAGGGGGAGGAAGGTTTGGAGATCAAAAGGGGGGAGTGGAAGAGGGAGGGGGTTGTAAAGAGAGATTTCACTCTGATGAGAAGCAATCCCAGGCTGGGAACTAGGAACCAACCAGACAAGGATCAGCAAGGGTTAAGGACTGCAAGCTGAGCATGCTCAGTACCTGCCTGATGGAGGTTGGAGTCCAAGAGCTTTGGAAACAACATGCAGTGAACACGGAAGGCAGCAGCCTCGGAGTGGAGGGAGAAAAGGGTGGGGTGGCAGCAGCCGCTTCTTCTGCTTTCAACTCCTGCTTTAAAAAAAAAGCACAGACAATGGGCAGAAGACGGGCTCATATTCTGCCCAGGGGTGTGACTGTATTGCTGCGAGAGGACATCCCGCGCCACCCCTTTCAGTTCCTGGCGCCTCCCTAAAGAGCCACGCCGCACAGTTTGAATAACATTGATGTAGGCTGATGCAGGCTTGCAGCTGCTGATCTAGGTCTGGTAATACAATTTTGAGCCAAGTTGGGTTACTGTGGCCAAGTCTGTGTTCATATGAGGCTGCTTTATACTGAGCCATGCCATTGGTTTACCACGAACAACCACTATAATTTACTCTAACTAGCAATAGCAACTCTCCAGCTAAGAGTCTTTTTCCTGTCATCCTACCTAAAACCTAGAACCTTTTGTGGATGTTTCACCATGAAGTATGGGTTCTCTGTTGCTTCAAATGCTCTCTTAAATGTATGGATCCCTCTCTGCTTGTTTGTAATTCTGAGGAAAACAAGGGGGCTCCTATCCATCAACTTACACAACAGGCTGGAGAGTTGTGAGAAACAGTTTGCTTGTGGTTACTTAAAGCAGTGTGCCAACTGTGTAACTGCTGCCAATACTCAACCAAGTGGTGGAAAATGCAGCACAATGTGGGTAGGCTATGCATTACTAGCTATGTGCTGATGTGCCATGAGCAAGGCAGACTAGGATCTTCACCATAGATAGAGAGGGCCCCACACAGCTGCTCCTGAGAAAGATATAGTCAAAAACTGGTCCAAGCCATTTCTCAGGGCTTGAAGCACTACCAAGTCCTGTAATTACTGAAAGCATGTACATGCTAATGCACCCCCCTACTCCTTTCCACCTCCATCGCAAACACCTCACTTCATACACATTGCTGCTGCTTCCCTTAAACTGGACAGACAGAGAGGATTCTGGGAGTGGAACGTCTTTGCTCCTAACATCATAGCTATCAGGAAGCAGTAGAGGCAATAATAGCCTGGAGGCAGCAGAAGAGGCAGTAGTAGCTGTCTCCAGGTCCACTGCTGGAGAAGGAGGAAAACTGAACCCTCATCCACCTCTAGCTTGCTCACTCAGAGAGTACATGAGAAGAGTATATGGCAACAACGGAGTGAAGTGGCTGGATAGGCATCAGGCCAGGGAAGGTGGTAGGTGGACATGGGGTGTAGAGTACCCCTCACCTGTCTGTAACCTTCTCCAGCCCATTACTCAAGGCAGCCACTTCAATCAGCCTCATGGATGGGGTGCTCCAACGTTTTCCTGTTTTCTCTGCTGCCATCTCTGAAAAATAGAAAGGAAATTCAGACAGAGCCTTTGGCCCACTGTATCTCCTTCTTCCCAAAGAAGAAGGGGTCCCTTTTTGGGAGAAGGGCGGGATAAAAATAAAGTTTTATTATTATTATTATTATTATTATTATTAAAGCCCGTTTCGAATAGGCCTGTCATAGGCACTCAGATAAACATCAATCCAGCTTGTGAGGTTCTGTTGCATCCGGCTGAATGTTTGTTTTCAGCTCAGGTTCCTTGCTAAGCAAAAAGCCGTTTAAAATCTGCATGCATTTAAATGATTTAGCACATGCAAGGAGTGAAAAAAAAATGGCTGGCTTTCTTTCTAGAAAAGAAGTGTCATCCCTGCCCCCCATTTCTTTTGGGTGCCATTCTGAAAACACAACAGAGAATGTAGGCCAGAGAGATAGAGAGAGAGAAATCCTTAGGGGCACACAAACATGGGTAAGAGATCCTCAAGCCATGATTTCCTGTCTCTTTGCCCCCCATGCTTAAACCACCAAGCCACACTCCTTTTCATGTTTTGAAATCCACCCTTTGAACAACTTGGCCCTTAATGGCCTCAGCCCTGCTGGGCTTCTGCTTTCCTTTCTTCAGCCTCTTGTACCAACCTCACGGTAATTCAATGCAAGTGGAAAGCAGGGAATTGGAGGCGCAGTGGGGAATTCAGTGTAATGAAAGCTCTCATCGAAGTTCCTCTGTTTACTGGAAGAGTGCAAATGGGCAGTGTGATTTACAAGGTTAAAATTAAATGAGCGCATGTTTTCCTCTGATGCCGTGCTTTAGGCATCCTGGGAACTGTAACGCCATAAACGGGAACAATGTCGTTCCTCTGAACCTTTTCTGCTGCAGTTGCCAATTATTAATTATGGTCCTTTGTTTCATTTTTGCATCTCTGGAGGGTAGGCAACAAACACACACAGAGTGAGTCACATGGTTTGTCGGCCACCAGCCCAGGGTCTGGCGTGAAGGTTTGGTGGCATTTCAGTGGGGTTGGACAAGCAGGCCAAACGGAGCCCTTCCTTACAGATTATGAATCCCATGCGGTGACTGAGCTTATAACATTGCATTACAGGCCCAGAAATGTCCCCAGTAACACGAGTTGCCACAAACAATCATAAGTTACACACTGGGGTGAGGATTTTATTCCAGTAAAAACACGCCTCGGGTCCATTGTGGATTTACAAGTATTACCGAGCGCGTCCCCGCAGGCAAGAGTTTGTATTTTGTGCAGATAATTACCCAACGTTCAGGTTAGCTTGCTCCATTTGTTTAAATCTACACAGTTTGGCTGGAGGTCTTGTAATGATTCAAAACCATTTCCTCACAAGGTTCCTGGGACCTCCCTGCTTACAGCAAAAATACATGCTCCAAAGCCATTACAGCTGAGCAGCAAAGAAGTTCATCCATCCCTCTTTTTCTTCTTGCATTTTCCCCCTGCCTGTCCTATCACAGTTTTTTTTTGTTTTTTTTTTAGCAGTTTCACTATGGCTGGCTAACTTCTGTTAAGTGTGGGGGATGTTGGCTGGAAGTCCTTTTAAAACCAAAGTTTTGATCAGCTACATTACGACTTGAGGTCTCTTGTTATCTGGTGTGCTCCCTGGGGCATTTGGTGGGCCGCTGTGAGATACAGGAAGCTGGACTAGATGGGCCTATGGCCTGATCCAGTGGGGCTGTTCTTATGTTCTTATGACTGGCTTCATCAGCAGTCAGGGTCAGCCGAAGATTTCCTGCCACCTGTGTGCTAACTGCCCTGTGCTAACGGGTTACAGGTCGTAGTAGGTATGTGCAAGCTCTTGGTTTCAAAGGCAGGCTGCCTCTGATTGCCAGATACAGGGGAGGGCACCAGGATTCAGGTTGTGTCTGTTGTCTTGTGTGCTCCCTGAAGCATTTGGTGAACCACTGTGAAATACAGGAAGCTGGACTAGATGGGCCTTTGGCCTGATCCAGCAGGGCTCTTCTTATGTTCTTCTGCACCAACCCACTCTTCTTCCAATCTAGAGAGCAGGAGAAGGAGCAGTGGAGGTGGAGAGGACAACAGAGGTGGGTGGCCCCTGCCAATGAGGTGACTGACTCGCTTGTCCTCATGGATGGACCAGCCTTGTTAGCAGCTCTTAGTATGTCTCCCCCCCCCCAAAAAAAAATATTAATAACCTTAGGCTGGGTTGACAGTAAAGGTGGTCTATGAACGTGCAAATAAATAAATTCCAGGAAATGTGTGTCCACATCCAGCTTGCTTGGGAGCTGGTTCACTCATGCATTCTGCAAGAGAGGGCTGCAGCAGTGCCCAGTAAGGCTGTAGGTGTTTCCTGGAAACAGCCAAGGATTTTAGCCAACAAAGACTAAGCACCTGACTTTACAGAAAAGTAGTTGTTGCGGAAAGAACTGGTGACCCTTCTATGAGGCACTCATGTGGTGCTGGCCAAAGCCGCAGCCCAGAACCCACAGGCTCATGGCAACCAGGAAATACCATCTTGGGGGCAGATGAAAGCTCCTGCATCCAACTCGGGTTTCTGGCCAGCAGCGGCTCAGCCAGAGTCAAGGGGAAACTCTTCCCCTTACCCCTGGGTAAGGGCTGCTGGCCCCAATAGGTCTCCTCTATTGATCTGCTATTGATCTCCTCTAATAGATCTGCTGCCACCTCTGGAGGCCATCTGCGCCCATCTACCTCTTGGAAGCACCACCTCTGCGCCCATCTACCATCTTGGGGGCAGATGAATGAAGAAAGCTTTTAAAGGCGTCCAATCCCCGCCTTTAAAAGGGGATTGGACAAGTTTCTGGAGGAAAAATCCATTACGGGGTACAAGCCATGATGTGTATGCGCAACCTCTTGATTTTAGAAATGGGTTATGTCAGAATGCCAGATGCAAGGGAGGGCACCAGGATGAGGTCTCTTGTTATCTGGTGTGCTCCCTGGGGCATTTGGTGGGCCGCTGTGAGATACAGGAAGCTGGACTAGATGGGCCAATGGCCTGATCCAGTGGGGCTGTTCTTATGTTCTTATGTTCCAGGCTACATACAACAACTATACAATGTACTCAAGAAAAACAGGATAGCGGACCTTCAAGTAATAAAACTACATAACTACAATGACAAAACTGATAGGTGACTGAGAGCCCAACCCTTCCCTTTCCTGTTGGTGGTGAGGCTCTTGGATAGCGCTGACTGCCATCAGCACCTGTGGCAAAAGGCGCTACGACAGCAAGCAAGTTAACATGCTGCTGGGAGCACTGTCAGGAAGGTCTGAGCCTTCCCGTCCCCACCCTCCGAGGAGTCGCTGCTCGCCAGAGCAGGTAAGGTGATGGGAGGGGCAGGAGGTAGGAAGAAAGAACGGAGGCAGGGAGGGGGGTGTAACAGGGGCAGGGAGGCTGCAGGAGGGGGAGGATCTGTCGTGGAAGCCCTAAGCTGGATCCTATCCCCTCCAGCAGTAGCCTCCCTACCCTTCTCCCTTTCTCTTGGACTTGAAACAGCAAAACTGCTGGCGCGGGTGCTAGGAGACTCATTGCAGGATGGGGATAAGGGGATTTAAAATCCCTTTTCCCTGCTGAAGACTCCTAGCCTCCCCCCCCCCACTATAGGATGCAGTGTTCACCTTTTTGGCATTGCTGCCATGGTGGGGTGCTGCCAGGACAGGATTGGGTGGTTAAAGTTTTAAATGGTTGGCCATACAGTATAGCGCACAGCAACTTATTCTTTCTTCACTCTAATCAAGTTTAACTACATGCACTGGCTCATACACATTACTCGGGACACTTCCCTTTTCCAACTATTCTTCAGCTTTTCCCCCCCTACTGTTGAGTCTTTTTTTCCCCTGTTGAGTTTAGATTGCATGCTCACTGGAGTCAGGGACTTTCTCATTTTGTTTTGCTTTTAGGTGCTCCTAAGCACTCTGGTCACTGATGGAGTTGTACAAAGATATACTACAATAAGGATGAGTGCAATTCTTAGCCTCAAGTCTGTAGCATAAAACCTCCAGGAAATAACATTTGAAACTAACATTTACAAAAGGTATTGAGAACAAAACGGCTAATATTATAATGCTGTTGTACAAATCAATGGTAAGGCCACACCGGAAGTATTGTGTCCAGTTCTGGTTGCCACATCTCAAAAAAGGACATAGTGGAAATGGAAAAGGTGCAAAAGAGAGCGACTACAGGCGCAATCCTAACCGGCAGTTATGCCAGCATAGGAGGCCCTGGAGGGTCGCAAACGTGCCGTAAAGCACGTTTGCGCCTCCGTGGGAGGAAGCTGCGTCAGCGCATCCAAATGCAATGACACACGGAGGCTGGCAAAAGCCTCTGCGGCGGCTTTCTCCCTGCCACTTGTGCCAGTGCACCCGCGCCGACACAAGTGGTGAAGGTAGGTGTGAGGGGATGGGGAGGAGGTGGGAGAGGGGTGTTTCTGGGCAGGGAAGGACAGGCGATAGGTGGCCCCGGGGGCAGGCACGTGGGGAGCCAGGGCCAGGGTTGGGACCCGGCGGTTATGCTGGATCCCAACCCCCATCCCCGGGGAGAACAGAGCGGCTTCAAGCCGCTCCGTTCTCCTCAGACTTGCGCCACCTCCAGAGGTGGCGCAGGTCCAAGGAGATCTATTGGGGCCAGCAGCACTTACCCAGGGGTAAGGAGAAGAGTGTCCCCTTGACTCTGGCTGAGCCACTGCTGGCCAGAAACCCAAGTTGGATGCAGCGCTAGCCTCCTGGCTTGCCTGCTCCAGCGTGGGTTTGGATTGCACCCTAAGATGATTACTGGGCTGGGGCATCTTCCATATGAGGAAAGGCTATGGTGTTTGGGCCTCTTCAGCCTAGAAAAGAGACGCCTGAGGGGGGACATGATTGAGACATACAAAATTATGCATGGGAAGGATAGAGTGGATAAAGAGATGCTCTTTACACTATCACATAACACCAGAAACCAGGAGACATCCACTAAAATTGAGTGTTGGAGAGTTAGGACAGACAAAATAAAATATTCCTTTACTCAGCATGTGGTTGGTCTGTGGAACTCCTTACCACAGGATGTGGTGATGGCAACTGGCCTAGATGCCTTTAAAAGGGGATTGGACAAGTTTCTGGAGGAAAAATCCATTATGGGTTACAAGCCCTGATGTGTATGTGCAACCTCCTGATTTTAGAAATGGGCTATGTCAGATGCAAGGGAGGGCACCAGAATGCAGGCCTCTTGTTATCTGGTGTGCTCCCTGGGGCATTTGGTGGGCTGCCGTGAGATACAGGAAGCTGGACTAGATGGGCCTATGGCCTGATCCAGTGGGGCTGTTCTTATGTTCTTATGTAATGCACATTGTACAAGCTCCTTCAAAAAGACAGGCATGCAAATGCACCTGGACGGTAAAGATAAAAAGGATATGAATACATCTGAAGGGATTTTTATGTATGGAGTTCAATGAATATTTGTCTCAGTTCCTTTCCCATTGCCTGGCAATTCCATTCTGAGGGTCAAATTCCTTCCAGGAACAGTCTGTGCCATCAACTCAGAGATCCTGAATTACAGAACCTTGGCATTACCAATTAAGACAGGTGGCTCAGTTCCAGCATTTTAAAAAGCTGAGTAAAAATAAAATATACAGGGGGAAGGTAACCACATGCTTTTCATAGCCTCCTTTCCCCTTGAAAAGAGAGTTAATTTCAGATTTGATTCAAGGAGAAGGATTGTTTATTGTTTCCAAGGCAGTTATAACCTCTCCACTTCTAAGGAATAAGGCTGAAATGTAAGAAACAGATTCAGATCTCAGCTACAGAGGTGTACAGTAACATTGGAATAATTTAGATCAAAATCTAGCCCTAAGTGCTTCCTGAATTGAAGCAGTGTTGCTGTTAGAGAGCTGAGTGCAAGCCTACAGCTTCCATCAATATATACTATAGCTTCATCGCAAACATAAGTCAAAGTGCTGCTGCCATAGGGTCTGTTTACGCTATCAGCTATCACAGGATAACAGCCGCCAAATTCACTAAAGTCTCTAATTTTCGACTCATTCGAGACGTGATCAGAAGTTGGAATGAGCTGAAAGGAAATGACACCTGGCCAGATCAGAGGCTCACTATCTCTCAGCTTCAGGTGGAACACAGTTTCATGGAGAAACACCAAGGAACTAAGAGCCCAATTCTGAGCTCTTCAGCACCGGCTGTACAAGTGTACTGCCAGTGCTGGTTGTCGCAAATGTGCTGTAAGGCATGCCTGTGGCACCCTGCACTGAGTCAGTGCCGGCTCCAGCACAGTGACAGTCGGCGCTGAGCCCAGGGCCAACCGAAAGCTGTCCAGAGCTATGTGGTGGTGGTGGTGAGGGCCTTAGGGGCAGGGAGGAGGTGGGACAGGATGGGGATGGAACCTCACTTGTATAGAGAGTTGTGGCATATGATGGTGGTTAAATGGCTGAGCTGCGTCCTAGATTCATATCTCACCTTTGTCTTGAAGACAGTCACTAGGAAGTCAGTCCAAAGGCAGGAGACTATCTTATGCCCTAATGCCACTCTCCCCCAACCTTTCATCTGCAGCACAGGGATAACAATACTTGAAGTCCTGGAAAGATTTTTGATAGAACGATTATCTATGTGAAGCATCTGAATACAGGCAGTGCTTAATTTATGCGGGGGTTACGTTCTCAGAAAGTGAAAACCAGTACATTGAAACCACTTTTCCCATAGGAACCAGTATAATTGGTATGAATTAGGCAAAAAGTCATTCAGCACTTCCTTTGATGACTGGTGATTATTAAAGAGGGTACTGGGAGTGGGACAGTGAAGCTTCTGATGTCAATGACTGAGATAATTCATTGTCAGGAAAAAGTCATTTAAGATTCACACCGATGACTGGTGATTTCTGCTTGCCTAAGATGGCATAGGGGGAGGTTGAGGAGGGAGGCAAGTGGGAATGCCTGAGAAAGCGACAATGGAAAATAAAGATGCTGGTAAGAAATCTGAAAAAGTGATAAGTGGCAGCTCTGCGAATGCATTTTCTTTATCTGTTTTCTCTCTTATGGCTTTAGACTCCCCCCTCCCCACAGGAAGCTGCAAACATCTCACAGAGTTGTTCACTAGCGCATACTAAGCAACTAACCGATTGCGCTATTTCAAAAACTGCCACGTAAATTAGACTCCCAGTTTTCATTTGCAAATTGCATTATTTTGAAAATGTGCAAATTAAGATTGGATTTATCGAGAGCTGCTTGTATAGTAATGCTATGTAATGCTACATAAATGCCAAGTATTATTGCTATCTCATGATAGCCAACATGAAATAGCAATATTGAAAACAATTAGGAGAGACAGTACATAACAGTGGTCGAGCACCTGCTTTGCATACAGAAGTTTTTTGTCAACCCCTGACACTTCAGTCAATGTAGACAGTAGATGATCCAATGATCTTACTCATACGTACAACTAAAACATAATACTGTATGTTAATAAATCCATACCAGCTCACCTGTGCAGTTCTTCCCTATTGGGTGGATAGGGCATAGGAAACAAGACACTTAGAGAATGGCTCACTCAACTATACAGTAAGAGCTGATCTCAAGGTACAGAAGGGCACGTGGTACAGACTTCACATGATCTCCTTGGCACAGTTTGGTATTCTTGTGCAGGGAGAAGCTGACATGGGGTACTGCCAAGTGATCTCCCACTCATATCTTGGAAATGCCCTAGTACTATCCTGCTGAATGCTTGGTACACTGCTAACCACAGTTAACACCCAGTTCTGCTTTTGGGAACACCATGAACATACCTACCCATTCTGCCATAAGTGCTCATTATACTTTTTGAATTGATGAGTGACACTGACCTCCATGGCTTCCCATGGCATGTAGTTCACAGGCAAATTGTCTCTTGCATGAGAAACCCTTTCTTCCCCCTTGCAATGCAAAGGCCCCAGGAGCAAGGAAATTTTTCCTATTCACTTTGTTTGCACTATGGACTGTATGCCTCTTCATTTCATAATGAAGCTATAGCATTAACAGTTGCTGGAAGTTTACGTATATCCTTGTCAATCTGGTTACCCTTTTCTGTTCCCTGTCACACATTTTCAGGTAGAGAGCTTGAAACTGACAAGGGCACTGATGGCAACATGATACCTGCAATCCAGTCTCAGCAGAAATTCTAGTCCGGAAATTGCTGAGTCATGATCAGATGTTTCTCATGAAGCCACTGATTGGTCTCCTACTCGGACATTCTCTGACAATGGCTGCTTTCCATGGGTAAGCTGAACAATTTTCCTGTGGCCTGCTTGTTGAGGAGACATTCATCACCTCATTTCACCCTCTCTCTTTCACCTTGGACCATAACAACACCTGACAGACCTCATTATTATATTTTGTCAACAGCCACAAAGCCAATCCCATCATTTTATCTTGTCAGGCCAATGCTGTAATTCATATCACGGAACTCAATATCACATACAATACAGGTGGGACCTCAGTATCTACTGATTTGGTATCCACTGGTTTGACTCACCACTAATACAGAGGTTCACCTTTAAATGCCTTGTAACAAGAAACAAAGCACCAAAATCCAATTTCCTATCTTCACACTGTTAAATAATTATAATTGCATTCCACTAGATTCCATTATTTAGCCCATCAAGTGGCTGATTGTGGTATAGAATCTATACCTATGCATTCTGGGGTGACAGTGGAGGAGCAAGAAACCTGGAAGTGGGTCTTTAAAGCTATCAGTCACTGATTTGTTATCCACTGATTTTTTTTAATCCACTGGGGACTCCAGAACAGAACCCCAGTGGATAACAAGGCACTACTTGCAGTGGTGTCATTAGGATTCGCGTCACCTGGTGTGGGAGGCCTGTGTGTCACCCCATGTAGTGGGTGGGGCAACTCCCCAGGTGGGCGTGGTGATGTACCATCGCTCCACCCCCACCGGTTTTTGGGCTGTACCTTTTGTTAGAACACAGATATTTCAATGTGGATTGTTTCACTGCATTCTGCAATGCACCCCCTGCACCCCCCTAGCGACGCCAGTGCTACTTGTAATCCAGATGTTTAAAAACGGCTGAGATCAGGAGATCAGGAATGGTGTCAGCCTATATACCAACATAAAAGAACTGAAAGTACAACAGAGCCCATTTGATACATTAGATAGCAAAAGAATGAAATAATTTCCTCTGCTTTTCTTGGAACTATCTTTGGTATTCATGTGTAATAGGCTTGAGAGCAATATTTTGAAAGAAAATATCAAAACTTTATCTCCATAAAAACATCAGTTAATTCTGGTAGACAATTATGGCCACGTCAAGGGATGCTCTAAAGACCCGAATAACAAAACCAGGCAATGGGTTCAGTCACTTCTGAAGGATACGCATGTATTTAATTCACTGTTCAAAACGCATATTTAGCCTAAAGATTCGGTGAGTGATGCAATGCACCATCAAACACTCTATGAAGTTTAACAACTCTCTTTTGATTCCATTCAATGAAAGAAGAAAATTTGACTATGTGCTTGACAGAGCATTCTCTCAAGAGTGGTTGGTTCAAATTTCACCCTGACTTTTCTTTTGCCCATTCATTATTTCAAAGTCAGTGATATATACATTTTTTTAAAAAATCTGCACCACTGAGGAAAGCGTCATGCCTGAAAATAAAAAAAGAACTTATTAACAGCAAAGGATCAAGGATGGCCTTGACGGTAAGGTCCTGGAGAGGAGTTCACAAAGATCCTATTTAATTTGTACAAGACATATAATTGCTCAGTTGCTCAATTCTCCACCTCAGTGACATGAACACTTTTTACTTACGACATACATGGGAATTGCAAAATGTGTTGGAGATTAGGAAGTGTTGAAAGGCTGTTGCTGTTGGATATCCCATAAAACCCTGGAGATACAGCAAATTCAGCCAGGATGATCCGAGCAATAATGGATGTGGGGTGTAAACAGGATAATCTCTTCTAAGACAAACAGTCTTCTTCTTCCCATGATTCTCTTAACACCTTTGAGTTCTGTATTCCTCCATTCCATTTGGCCCCAAACATAGAAACTGGGGAAATTTCCAAGCATCTGATCACTGCTAGCCCAAAAGGCACAGCAGAGACAGAGTCACTTTAAGCAGCTCAGTCCAAAACTGTGGCTGTGGAACAATAGCCCTATGTGAGTCAGAGCTTCTTTCTTTCTTATATTCCCTGCCATTTCCAGCATAACAGTATGGTGCAAAAGCAGCCACAGGGAATTAACTATATGGGTGAACAGTGGCGTAGTGTGGTGGGGGTGACCTGTGCCCCCAGCCCCGAGGCAATCCAGAAGTTTGCTCAGCTCTCCACTGGGGAATTATGTGCAGCACTCATTACCCAAATGTTCAGAGAAGCGAGCAGAGTGTTGAGAGGCCTTTCCGTCTGCCCTCTCTTCCATTTGGTTCCAAACTGGAGCCATCCCAGAGATGGGGATGACACATTGATGCGGGTGTGGTGGTGATGGTGATGATGGTGGTGGTGACGTGACAGTGCCATCAAATCATCCTGCCCTGGGCGCTGACCAGCCAGCAACATCACTGTAGATGACCCCCCCCCCCCAAAGTCTTCACTGTAAGACAAACTGCGCTGGAAGCTACTGCATTTTCCTTGCATGTGACTAGCACAAATCAAAGCAGCATCCTGTGTCTCCATGAGAAGCATGTTTATGATGTGTCATTCGGAACCTTTTGATCCATAATGGTACAGAACAGAACTTCTAAGGATTTCTCTTTACCTTGTACACCAAAGCAAGAAATTTACTAGCCGGGTCCCCTTTGATTTCAGAACCAAGTCTACATTTTCTGTTTTCTTTACTACATGGTGGTTTTGCCAAAAAGGTATCAAAGGAACTGCACTGAGAAAACACCTTTCCACCATGTCCCTTAGACAGATCCACTCAACTACTGTATATACTTGATATAAGTTGATCTCGCTTCTGAGTCAAGGGCAAGTTCTGAGCCCAAAATCATGGAATTTGCTGTGATCCATAGATAAAACCAGTGACTTTATCCATAGATAAAACTTAAGACTTCATGAAATTTTTTCATAGGATTTTTTCATGGAAATGTTTTCAAGGATTTATGATTACTTTGCCCAAGGCCACTTCCTGGTGGTGGTCATTCTCACACATCAAACAACATACAAGTCGTGCCTCATTATCCACTGACAGCCCAATCCTATCCACACTTTCCTGGGAGTAAGCCCCATTGACTCTAATGGGACTTACTTCTGAGTAGACATGCATAGGATTGGGCTCTCATTTGGCATACCACTAACACCGGGGTCCACCTTTAAATGCCTTGCAACAAGGAAAAAAGCACCAAAATTCAATATCCTACCTTCACGCAGTTAATCTTCATCGGCTGCAAGCTTCTCAGGTTAAAGATAGCTTTAAAGACCCACTTACGGGTTTCTTGCTCCTCCACTATTGCCCCAGAATGCATAGGTATAGACACTATATCTCATTCAGCCACTAATTAGGGTGAATAATGGAATCTATTGGAGTGAAATTATTCCATTATTCTATTGGCTGAATGTGTTATAGTGTCTGTACCAAAGCATTCTGGTGCGACAATGGAGGAGCAAGAAACCTGGAAATGGTTCTTTAATGCTATTTTTCCACTGATTTAGTATGCACTGATTATTTTTTATCCACTGAGCATTGTGGAACAGAGCCCTAGTGGATAACGAGGCATGACCTGTACGAGTAATTGTTACCTAAGAACAATTTACTGGAGTAGCAATGGTATAGTGTCTCTGTGTTAAATGAAGACTAAAAGTAATAAAATTAATGAATGAAAATTACCTTATGATTTCAGTTTTTTGACCCTACATGTGCATTTGGAGGTTCCCTGAAAATGTTGCAAAAACGCAACTTTTTTTAATGTTGTGCAAACACATCTATAGTAGGAAATAGGTGTTAACCTGTTAATATGTCAAGCCAGCTTTTAAGGGTTGATTTTTAGGCTTAAATTTTTTGACTTGTATGCAGGTATATACAGTAGATGGATTTCAGGGTGGTCACAGCCTCTAAGGCAGCAATTCTCAACCTTTTTCAACTCGTGGCACACTGACAAGGCACTAAAATTGTCAAGGCACACCATCAGGTTTTTGACAATTGACAAGGCACATCATGCTGCCAGTGGGGGGCTCACATCCCCATTGGCCCTACTAGTAAATGATCTTTCCCCAAATTCCTGTGGAACACCTGTGGACCACTCATGGCACACTAGTGTGCCACGGCACAGTGGTTGAAAATGGCTGCTCTAAGGTATTAACAGCATTTATCACTCATAGTACAGTGGACAGCTTTGTAAATTTTAGACACAGATTTTATAGCCCAGTAGGAACACAAGTATAAGATAATTAACAAAACCAAACCAAGAAAACCTATTCAAAACAAAAATAAGAAAACCTATTCAAACATATTAAAATAGCTGTAAGCCAGGTTCGTATTGGATGTCATTCCCACTGCAGAGCTTAGGATTTGTACTACCTGCAACCAGTCATCTGAGAGACTATGGGTACAATCCTAACCCCTTATGTCAGTGCTTTCCAGCACTGGCATAGCTGTGCCAATGGGCCATGTGCTGCATCCTGCAGTTGGGTGTCATTCACGGAGGCCTCCTCAAAGTAAGGGAATGCTTGTTCCCTTACCTCAGAGCTGCACTGTCCTTTTGTCAGTGCTGGAAAGCACTGACATAAGGGGTTAGGATTGCACCCTATGAGGTACACAATGATATAGAGGTTCTGTGTGTAATATGGAAGATCTACATAATAAGCAGAGCTACATTTTTTAAAAATTTGTTTTATATATTGGAAGCAAAATCAACGATTAAAACAAGCTGCTACATGGGAGAGGGAAGTACTGCTACCCAATTATCATTATAGTCACATGCCTTGGCTTTTATAAATCAGACCGCAGCCTTTAGGGCCTCTGAAAAGTTTGGGAACCACCAGACTAGAGCATGGTTGTGGTTGTTCTGAATCAAATAGCAATGTGAAGATAGTTTCAGAGGACCAGTTCCCTGCTGTGGAAAAGACGTGACAAAGCTTTTCAAAAGGTCAAATTGTTATTTGTGCCGTTTGCAAATGCAATGTTTCAGAGGATTTGAGTGAAAGCCAAACTTCTGCTGCTTTCCGAAAACCAGCAAAACGAATCCAGAAAGTCACGGGTCTTACATCTACAAGCGCAAATGAATTTACACATTTGGGATCCTCTAACTATAAAGCAGCCTAGCTATGAAGTTGA
Organism: Tiliqua scincoides; assembly: GCF_035046505.1. Classification (NCBI taxonomy): domain Eukaryota; kingdom Metazoa; phylum Chordata; class Lepidosauria; order Squamata; family Scincidae; genus Tiliqua; species Tiliqua scincoides. The sequence continues at coordinate 290,656,502 of NC_089821.1, read as the reverse complement.
AAATATCACTAGATTTCTGAAACATGGCGGAGAGAAAAATATACCAGAAATACCATGACAGTTCTTAGTCCTAAGCTTAGAGCATGCAAACCTGTTTTATTCGGAGTTTGCCATCACTTCATCCAGCTCAGCTTTGTCTATGGTGACTGACAGCAGTTCTGCAGAACTTCAAGCAGAGGTGTTTCCTCGTCTGACATGGAAATATCATGGAAATACTGAACCCAAGACCTTCTCTATAGCAAGCAGGTGCTGCATCATTGAGCTACAGTTCCTATTCTAGAACTTCAACATGCTAAGCTACAGTGCGCTATGTGCTCTACTGCTAGGCAATAGGAGCCATCATCATTTTTTAAAAAAATAAGACAGTAGTGTCATTTCTAGTACAAGTTGGGCATCCCTTATCCAAAGTGCTTGGGAAGTGCTTGGGACCAGAGAGAGAGAGAGAGAGAGAGAGAGAGAGAGAGAGAGAGAGAGAGAGAGAGATCTTATGGATGGAGCCCGAGTACAAAATTCATTTATATTTCATAAACCCTTTATACACATAGCCTGAAGGAAATTTTTTACAATATGTTTAAAAATCTTGTGCATGAAACACAGTTTGTGATTTTATTTTTTTAGGCAAAAAAGCGGAAAAAAGTTATGATGGCGCTCAAAAAAGTTATGTATTTTGGAATATTCCATATTTTGGCATTCTGGATAAGGGATACCCAACCTGTATCATAATGAAAAAGTTCTTGACCCACAGCCTTTGGTCCTGGCTCTTCACACTGCTGGCTGAACAATTTGGAATTAAAACAGTATTAAGCATTAATACAGACATGCAATTAAGCAGTATTAGTCACAAAAAGACCTAAAAAGTTACAGGAATTTGGATCTAACAAGTCCTTTGCCATTTATCATTTGGACTGTACAGACCCTACTAATACCTCCACAAGCAGAAATTGGTACTTTTAAGGCTTACTCTTCCTAAGTGGACAATTCCACACTATGTAGAATCAGGCCCAGCTTTGCCACCAACATAAAGTACAGTCAGTTGGGAGCATTAGCTAACCTCGTGTCTTTGACAACCATATGTTGGCATTGTTTTCAAATATCTCTAAAAGTGTCGTGCAAGCAGGCTTCTAGATCAAGGGAAATTCTCTATTCTCTCCTAGATTATGACTGGAATAACCCAGCTGTCTCAGTTTCATGAAGTGTGCCTGCCTTCAAAGAAAGGAGACATCAGAATGCATTGAACACAAAGGAGACAGTCTCTTTCTACACAGCTTGTCTTCTTGTGGCCATTCTATACAGCTGTTTGAGCTTCTCTCTTCTCTGGGCTGCTGTAGTTTCCCCTGCAGCTTGCAGGCCTCAGGTGTACTGCAACAGTCAGCTGGGCTGCACCAAACAGCTTCCATGTGGATGTGCCTCCTAAAAGCAATTTAACCCCTTTGCTTCTTTTTGATGTGAATCAAAAAAACATCTAGGAAAACTGGTTGCTGCTTCCCTACTGCATCTGTTTCCGGGGAAGGGGGGAGCCTGCCCTGTAGATGTGATTTGAGAATCAGACCTGGGAGATCTGGGTCCAGACCTCTGCTTGGAAAATGAAGCTTCTGAGGTGGCTTGGGCCAGTAACTCACTCACAGCCTATGTCTACCTCTCAGGGTTGTTGTGACAATAAAAGGGGAAAAAAAACCCCTTCTATGAATGCTATCACGATCTCTTTCAAAGAAAGATGGGATATTAATATGAGGAATGAATGAATGAATGAATGAATGAATGCTCTTCCAGTTTCTAAAACTCACCTATGGTTGTTCAGACAAATGATTTGCTTTGGGCATTGCCAGTTATCAAGTTGAATTTTTTAATTGCTCTCCCACCCTCTGACAAAACAAAACAAAAATGTAAGGTTCTTCAGATTAAAAAACTAATGGGGAAAACATTAACTTCTCAATTCAGAATATATGTCACAATGATCTAATAGCAACTGGCCTTTGTTTCTTCTGATGGGCCAAGCCTGATTTGGCTTCATGCTTTCTTATTTTGTTCCATACCACTGTCCAGAAGAAAATGTCTGCCCTGAAAAGAACACTGTATCAGCCATGATATTAGAATAATAAAACTGTGAGGGATTAGATGGCTCAAATGATTGATAATGGGCTTAGAGGGGCCTTTAAACTTCAGCACACTGTTTATAATCTAGCTCCAGTTAATAATAAGCGTCTCAGTGCTATTACGTTTTGACAGCAACTCTGCAGCTTCAGTGAGACGAGTAGGTGAAACTCATTACAGATCGTACAAGACGTATGCACTGCAGTAGATTAAGAGAACCACCTATTGTAATCAAAAATGTTAGCAAACTGGAGAGAACATTAACGTTATAGAGCAAGGTTTATGAACGGTGAAACTATAGAGGAAGGATGAACTCCTATGTCTGCCCCATTATTCTTCCTGCAATACCAGAGTTTTCTTAAACAATGGCTATAACATGATAAGAGAAGCCTGAATGAGTTCCAATAAAGCATTCTGTCCTAGTGCAAAGGAATACGAATAAAGCAAGGTTTTCCACTAAGGGCTAGGTGTTGCAGCAGACCAGACACAAGGCTGCCATAGTAAACAGAGGCCGTATGTCTTCTTTGACTGTCTCTCCTCCATTTCTGATCTAGAGATACTCAGCACTGTGAGTCACCCCACCATTTCACTGCCTGCTGTTTGCAGGACTGGGCAAACCCACAGCGTGAGGATGGCACACTGTATGCAGACTATCCTTGACAGGGGGAGGGAATAAACGAGACCCAGAGCTGCCACTAAAACCGGCAGCCCCATGTCTTTCATGAAGCCTTGCCAACTCTGGGGCCATACCTCCATGGACAAGCATGGTGTTGTATGCAGAAGGCCCCGGGTTTAACTGCTGGCATTGCTATGTTAGGCAGGGCCTTCCTGGAACAAATATTTTTGCAGTAGTGAAAGCACAACCATCTCAAGCCTTTGTGTGACTGAACAACAACAAAAATATGACACATCACAATGACTGCGTGCCTGGCCGCCTTTTTCTGAGCAAATGCACACACCAACTATATAAGTGGATGTACTATGATGACTGTCTCCCAAAAAACCCCGAATGTTTTCATTTCTGACAAACGAGATAAGAAATAGCCCAACCAACATGGAAGAGACAAGACAGGCTTACAGCTAGCAGTACATTAAGGGGAATTCAACTGAGCAATGATTGCTCAGTATTTTTACATTTCCTTTATTTTACCTGTTGAGTTTCCTTTGAGTAAAAGGGTCGTTAAAAGAAAATAGAGCCAATTCAAAAGGGAAGCTGCTCTTTAGAAGCCTGAGCAGTATAAAATCCCCTCCTGTTCCCTCCTACTTTGGGCCCTAATTCCACTGCTTCATGTTCCCTGCGTCAGAGCAGCCTGGCTGCGTATAAGCCAGACAGAAAGTTAAGCGAAGTAACAGGAGATGGCTTCCAAGGAGGTACAGCAAGCCTTATGTTCCTTCCAAATTAGGTAAACTGAACTACCAGTACTTTGGTGTTCTCAAATCATGGCACACAACTACAGGAGAGCAGATCTCGACTTGCAGGAATATCAATCTTGGTGTGGTGGATGGGTATAGTAGCTCAAGGCTTATGTATGTTTCAGCCTTGGTGGTGGTTGGCAAGTCCCTAACAGCCTAAGGCTAAGGGTACAAGCCTAACCAGGTCTAGTCAGAAGTAAGTCCTATTTTGTTCAGCGCGGCTTACTCTCAGGAAAGTGTGGTTAAGATTGCAGCCTAAGCCCACAATTTGCAGTGTCTTTCTTCTCAACGTATGCTAACCTCTATGGTCTCTTCTATGGTCTTTGCCGCTTCTGATGTCACTTCCGGCTTCTGACAGACTCTTCTGTGTTCTGCAGGTCTGTTTCAAGGGTAATGGTCTGTAGTAATGAATTGTCTGTGAGACTAAGCCGGCAGAGGAAGAGAGACAGACAATTCATTACTATAGGCCAGAGTTTCTCAAACAGTGGATCCGGACCCACTAGGTAGGTTGCAAGTCAATTTCAGGTGGGTCCCCATTCATTTCAATATTTTATTTTTAATATATCATACTTGATGCTACCATGGTATGTGACTGCATTTGGGGAAATGTTACAGGCCTGTACTTTTAACAAGCTACTCTTTTAACCATCAGTGGGCCTTACTCCTGGGTAAGTGTGGGTAGGATTGCAGCCTAGGATTGTTAAAAATGTTCCTGCTTGATGATGTCACTGATTGAAAATTGCTGTTAAAGCTACCTCACCAAGTTGTTGTGAAACAGGTTGTGAAACCCAGAACACTTCCTGAGCCCCAGGGATACAGCAGGAAAGAAATCTATACTAAGCTCACAGCGCCATGGTGTAGGCTTGATGAATTGCCTATCCACAACACCAATATAGTCAAGAGTCTTATGGCAACTTAAAGATCAACATCCTGATTTTTGAAGGCTAGAGCCCATGGAGTCAGATACAACTAACAAAGTTGGCTCTGTTCCCAGTTACATCATAAGCAATGGTTGATCTTTAAGTTTTCTCAGGACTCTTTGTGGTTTTTGCTCCCAGAGACAACCATATATATAGCAGGTGACCTAAATTCCCTTTTTATAATTTCACACATGAGGTGTGAAAGGAGTCCAAGAAAGTTAGATGCACTAAAGCTTGTGGATCATAATCAAGAGGTCAGAATCCCCAACTTTTCCTATATTGCTTTCCTCTGGAAAAGACCAGTACAGAGGACCCCTTTATCTGCAGGTCCCATATCCACAGATTAATTTATCCGCAGATCAGATCCGCTGGGCCGCCTGCATGCACCTCCTCCACAGGCAAAGGAAGCTCCTCTTCCCTCACCTCCAGAGGATGGGGGGGAATGTGTTTGCCCATATCTGTGGTTTCACTTAACCATAGGGGGTTCCAGAATGGAAATGGGGGCACGCATATACAAATGAAACAAGGTTTCATCATACTGAAGAATGAATTTGGTAACTGAATAATTGCCCAATCCTGAACAGTGCACACCAGCTTACCGCCGGTGTGCACTGTTGCAAATGTGCCGTAAGACACGTTTGTGGGCACTGCCACCAGGTGAGCGCTGGTGCTAGCCCAGCCCTGGCTGGCATTGGGCTAGTGCCGGGTAGCTGCTGGAGCTCCGCTGCTTGGCAGTCGCGCAGACCACCAAGCAGTTGAGAGGTAAGTGGGGGCGTGGAGGGAGGCAGGGAGAAGCCATTCTGGGGAGGTAGGAGGTGGGCAGAAGGTGGGGAGAGGGCAGGGTGGAGGTGTTCGGTGGGGAGGGAGGCGGGGAGAGGGGAGGCGTTCCAGGGGGAGGGAGGTAGGACCAGTGGAGCAAAGCTCCACCAGATCCAGAGCCTCCGTGTCGGGCTCACTGCCAACCTTTGGGTTGTTGGAGAATCCAATAGCCCCATTGTGGGGCTACTCAGTTTACCCAGGAGAAGGGGACGAAAGTGTCCTTCTCCCAAGGAGCTGCAGGCGGCTGCCCAGAGCATGCAGGATGCAGCGGCAGCCATTTTTGGCGCTGCTGCAGCCCCGTGCCTGGACAGCTCAGGACTGGGCTGTGTATTTGGTCAGATTGTAACTGAGGCAGGATTCACAGAGGCTGAACTTAAAGCAGGCTCACACGCAATTCACTGATGCACTTGCCATTGTCATGCTCTTGAGGAAGGACCACAATACCAGCTAATTAGAGCTCCAAGTTTTAATTTGTTTTATCAGTAGCTTATTCAACAAAATGTGTTGAGCCCAGTCCTCGTGCTTATGTAAACCAAAGTCCCACTGAAACTAATGTGACTAAGTCCCAAGTGAGAACTGGAGTTTTACAGCCCAATCCTATCCTCCTCCAGGCCAGGCCAAGCCAGGCAGCACTGCTGACTATGTGCTGCATAGTGTGTGTGTGTGTGTGTGTATGTGAGTGAGAGAGAGAGAGACCAGACAGCCCCGGAGAGGTAAATAAAAATCTTTTATACTACCTCCCTATAGGCCACCTGGCCTCAAATGGGTCTCCACAGACTTACACCAGCTATTTACTCTACCTATTACTTACACCATGGTTATACTTTTCTTAAATAAATAAATAAGGGCACACTTTTTAACTGTTAAGGCTAATTTGGTTCTGAAATACTACAGTAAGGAGTGAGTGAGTGAGTGTGTGTGTGTGTGTGTGTGTGTGTGTGTGTGTGTGTGTGAGAGAGAGAGAGAGAGAGAGAGAGAGAGAGAGAGAGAGAGAGAGAGATGTCCTTTCCTTCTACCATTGGAGGTGGCTCTTATTTATTATCTTGCAAGGTTTTTTAGACATATTTCAGTATATTTTATTTGACCAACAGGTGGAAGTTCTCCAAACTGTGATAACCCTGTACCTGGGGGTTATCTCTGCCACCTATTCTAGAGATGGAATTGCAATTTTACAGTCAGACAAATGTTTTGTGCTAAATCCTAGTCACATAATGGAATTATTCCAAATGATGTGCAATTAATTGTCAAGACTTCTGCAGAGACATGAAAGGAAATGTCACAAAGGAAATGTTCTCCCTTGATGAGTGTTTAAAAAAAAATACTTTTGTAACCATCTGACATGTATCACCTGACTCTTTGTTTCCAAGACACAAAGTTCCTCCAACCCTTAGGTGGCAGTGGTAAGGATTACTGATTGCATGTAGTCGGTATTTATGGTCCCAACCATTATGGTATTACCAGTCTCCCAATCCAGTAACTAAGCGCTGGAGCATACTAAAGACAGATGGAATTTTTTAGTTCATGAATGAAGTAGCCGAAATTTAGTGAATGGAGAACCAAGAGAACTGTCTGGCCTTAAGGGCAATGAGGTCAAGCTGCTTAGTGGCACTCTAAGAGTATTAAGATAGCAAAGGCAGCAGCCGTAGCCAAGGTTAGAGGAATCTTTTTTTTTTGGGGGGGGGGGGAGTTAACACTGCATTAGCCTGTATTTGTTGCTCTGCATCAGAGGCTTGGCAGCTCAGTACTGCAAGGAAGAAGAGAGTTAGGGATAGGTGGAACAGTCAAGTACTCTGGCAGGTAAAAGCCTTGGTTTTAAATCATTTCCACATGCAATAGTGAAAGCCCATTTTTGCAGTTTCTATATTTGTGATCTGAATGTAAAGCCAAAAATTGTTGAATGCATATTTTATTTAAAAATAGTTCTAATTTTTATCTAACCTGAACTAAAATGCATTCATGTACACACATAATGAGTACACAAAAGCCTTTAAAGCAGAGGTTCTCAAACTTTGTACCACCATTATCTACCTTGTCCTTTGGGTTGGGTCACAACCCCATGCTCACGGTCAAACTGCAAAGTATTACTGGCAGCCACCAGAGCACTTCTGGGTTGTGCCAGGCCGACGACCCACTCCACTGGCCTCCAAGGAACGCCTTGAGAAAGCAAACTGGAAATTGCGGACACAAACAGAAGTCACTTTCGGTTGCTTTTGTGAGGAATTCTGGGGCCCATGGCAGCCAAAGGAGTGAAATGCAGGCCTGCCATGACCCAGAAGCAGCCTCTGGCAGTTCCCAATAGTGCTCTAAGGTGTGACAACAAGCATCAGGTCGCAATCCATGCACATCAGGTCACTACCCACAGTTTAAGAAATGCTACTCTAAAACATTAGTAGTTACAGGTGAAAAAACACTCCTAAATATACAGTACAGGCACACACTGCTTAACAATGGACCACATAATGATGGACCACATATATGACGGTGGTCAAAGCACAATAAAGACGCTCTTAATGAGGCAATTGTGTCTCCCACAGCCTGCAGCAGAGTGACTGTTTACACAACAGAGAGGCTCTTAATGCAATGAAGAGGCAGTCTATCTCCAGTAGCCTGTGCAGCCAGCAAGTGTCTGGCAGGGAGTGTCTGTTTACACATCAAAGGCACTAGATTGGGTGGAATGTTCGCTTAACAACATGATCACTTAATAACATGATCGCATAACAGGGATTGTAGAACGTATCCCCGTCGCTAAGTGGTGCACACCTGTATTTGTATTGGCACAAAAACAAGAGGGAGGGCCATTTACAAATATATTGCCTTGTATGTCTGCACACAAACATATGTAAATCTGTGTTCATTCATGCATATATAAGCCAATAAAACATGTGTTGTCCGTAACCCTACAGAAGTTTTTAAGAATTACTAAAATGTTCAATGGTCCCCCCCTACCCCACAGCTCTTCTAGGGGCTATTTCTCATTACACAGCAGCAAATTCAAGTTTACTAGTGAGCAGGTACATTTTGGACCATATTCATTGCAGCCACAGCTAACTGTTAGTTGCACATGTCTGGCTCCACCTTTCCTGTAAAAATCAACTTTACTCTCACCTCTGACCTCAGAGGCGACTCATGATTTGATCAAGTGCACAGCAATGTGCTATTTGATCAGCACCTAATTGTGTTGCTGCAGAACACTATTTAATTCCTTTGTTTATTCAGAAGCGTCTGGCAGTAGCCAGTAGCTCACAGGATGCAGTGATCAGATCTTGGACTGGGTGTAAAGACCACAACTGTTCCCTCCCCCAGACGCTGGGATCTGATTGGTCCTCCATGCTGGCAAAGGGATATTTATCTTGCAAGCACTGCTGCAAGAACAGCTCATTGTTCTTTTTCGTTCAAATGTTTCTGTACCACTTTTCAACAAAAAAAGTTCACTAAGAGCCCAATAATAGGCATGTCTAATCAAAAGTAAATCCCATTCTAGTCAGTAGGGAGGGTAAGTGTGGATAGGATTGCAGCCTACGTGGTCTACACTGTAGAATGAGAAGCTGGATCCCTATCCCAGAAGGACTCACAGTCTAAAACAGAATACAGTGAAGTCACTAGCAACAGCCACTGGAAGGGATGCTACAGTATGCTGAGTTGAATAGGGACAGTTGGTCTCTCCCAGCTAAATACAAGGCAGCAGCTTAAAAATGCTTTAAAAGGTACCTCTTAAGCAAAGCTGGTGCCAAAATTAGGCCAACTAAGCAGCTGCCTAGGGTGCAGACCTCAGAGGGACATAATACTGACCATTGGGCAGCACAGTTTTACATAGATTAGTTTTTTTTAACCCATGCAAAAAATGCAACTGACAATACATATACAGGTCCAGCTTAGTTATACATAGATTTTTTATACACGGATTTGACTCAACACGAATGGCCCCTGCAAATGAGAAGGAATGTGCTGATCCCTGGAGAAGGGAAAAAATGCATCCCTTTAAAATCAGTTTTAAAAGCTGAACAGTCCTTTAACAATAGCAATGAGAGAGAAAGAGAGGGCAGTTAGCTGACAATCCAACAATCCTTCTCGCTCCAGGCAACCCCTCCCTTCCCCCTGAGCACGTGAAAGAAAGGTGATCACTTTGCACTGGGAAAGGGAGGGACTGAGTAAAGCACCTTTGTAAGCTCTTGGAGGAGAACTGATAGATGGATTGCCATCTTAATGACTCTATGTTAACACCACAAAGGTCAGCAAGGCGGTTTTTAAATCACTGGAGCAAAGAAACTTTGTTTTTAAAATTGATTTGCTACAGTGCGTTTTAAGCTAGTGCTTGGAACAGAACCCACACGAATAATGAGGCTCAACCTGCAAAATTTTTAAGCACAACAGTGCTATGGAATATAATTAATTATTTTTAAAAATGGGGGGGGGGGAGTGCAAGCAGTTAGCCTTGCCTAGGTTGCAGAATAGCCTGGCACCAGCCCTACTCAGGTCAGTTAGCCATAATATTATGATGGGGGGGTGGGGGAAGTTGGTTTAAGAACATCTGATTGCTCAAGGCAGAGGACAAATTTGAAAAGGGACACAGGTACACAGCCCGGTGTCTTCCCAGGCTTTGGAGAGCAGGAACTAAAGCAAAGCTTTTGCACCCACTCTGTGCAGCATATCCGGGAGGAGGGGCTGGGGGGGGGACCTGGCCTTTCAGAGGCCATGGAAATTGGCAGAAGTGCGCAGTAGCCATTCTAAAGAATTTGGCTTCCGCAGCAGGGAGCAATGTTCCTGGAAAGCAGGTCAGGACACTGACTAGGCATACCACTGGATGTCTGCATTGTTGGTGACGGGCCCTGCTGTACGATGCTACCAAAATTTGACATGATCCACCCAGGTGGGTTCGGAGAAACCTTTGCACACAATCCACGCCTGAGAATTGGACAGGGAGGCATCCTTGACTTGCTTTTCGGAGGAGTTAAGGAACTAATATTAACATCACTGCCTGTTTATGACAGCAATTTCCAAAGCCACGGTGGCGTCCAGTGCCAAAAGCGATGGCACAGGGGAGAGTGTTATTATGAACAGCACGATTCTCTGCGAAAGCCTGTCACCTTCTGTTCTCAAGCCGTGCTAATGCGCAAAGGCGATGTACCCAGTTTAGAAAAGGGATGTTTTTCAACTGCTACATCATGGCGTTCTTACAAATTCTGATGCACAAATCCTGCCAATCCTGACTGCAATAGGGACATGGCAAGGAACTGGGTGCAGGTCAGAATGCAAATGAACGAGCTCAAGTGGCACTGAGCACCTTCCCCTTTAAGAAACAAGAGTTTCCACCCTAACAATATACTGGAAATATTCTATGCTGATTCCCCAAATGATGCTTGCTTTAAAAGACCATCCTTTATTCCATGAACATGATGAATCCACCCTGCATATAAAGGGGCCTGTCGTTCCAAATCGCTTCAGCCCCTTTAAACAACATGGATGATTCAGCTCTATGTTGAAGTGCCCCCCCTTTTACAAACTCTTTTTCTTTTAAAGCCCTTCTTTTCTCCTCTTTTAAATATCGATCTAGCAAACCTGCCCTCCAGCTTAATGAGGTAAGACGGCTTTGCGAAGGAGACGATGTGTAAAATTTGATAGCTTATATTCATTCCTTTTCTCTTTAAAAGAATAAAGGCAATTCCATAGCTGTCATGAAGAGTTTTTACAATCCAGGCTATAACCAGAGCCAGCCCAAGACCTTCTGACGTTGGAGGAGGCAGGCCAAATACCGTTTCCTTTACCCCATGATGTGCCGGCCTCTGATCTCCCCACTCTCCAATGTTCTAGCTCAGCACTCCCCTTCCCTCCACACTTCCTCTTCCTCTCTGTCTCCCTCTCCCTTTTTCTATCCAAGGAGTGGAAGGAGATGGACACAGCAATGGGGGCAAGTAGGTGGACAGAGATAGGTGCCCCCCACCTATCTCTGAGGCAACCACTTCAGTTGGCCACATGGATGGACCAGTCCAGTTATAATTGAGCTCTACATCTTCTCTTAGGAATATGAGTAAAGGTTTTTGTCAGTTCTACTTACTAGGTACTCCCCCCCCCATTTTGGGTTTTGTGCCCACAAGTCTCTACTTCTGGTAGAAGTCTCTAGTTGCCCACTGCTGCTATAGAACAAGTTTGCAGGTACCTCTTCCCTCAGTGATGCCACAAAAGAGCCCATCTCTTTCCTTGTTCCAGGGTTAGGTCTGGCTGCTGGTCTGGCACTAGTACCACTTTCTCCTGGATGCTAACTATACCATCCTGGTGTTAATGGCCTGATCCTGTAAACCTGCTTGAGCTGCAAACTATGTATCACCACAAGGAAAAGAGCATTCCATCCTTGAAAAGTTTGCCTCTTCCTTTCAATTTCCATTGGTAAGATAACGTACACTTTACAGGTATATCCCTTTAATTACCAGCTGTGAGAAGGGAGAATATAAAGCCTGGAATATCACTTCAACCAATTTTGTATTTAGATTTCCACTCTCCTACCAAAAACAAGCAAAGGCTTCCATTCAATCTGCTTCCATTCAATGCTGCACAACTCATCTTGTTCTTGTTTAATGAATAAATTCATTTATTCATAAATACTACACCATGCTGTTCCCTGGAGTACAAGGGGTACCAAGACAACTAGGAATATATTTATAAAACTGTGTCCCTGTCCATATGTTTGGACAATTTGGGCATCTTGCCTGTGCAAACTCAAGTTCCCATCAGGATTTGTTATTGGGTCTGTCTGTCTGTCCATCCAAACATCTAAAATCAGAAACCACATACATTCAGGATGTGAGGAAACCAACAGCCCAATGCTTTACATACTGAATATCTCAGGTTCAGTCTCTGGCATCTCCATTTTTGGTAACAGGAGGTTTGGTAACAGGGTCTGGTCTAGAGGGTTGAGCCTCCATTTGCCTGAAGATAACATCCGAAGGTCGCCAGTTCGAGGCCACCGGCACCCTGCGACCTTGAAGCAGCTGACAAGCTGAGCCAAGCTATTCCATCTGCTCTGCGCATAGAAGGATGGAGGCCAGAATGTGCGACCAGATCAAGAAAGAAACACCTGAATGTTGTGGTTTCTTGAAAGACAGAAACCTTCTTTCAAATTGTAAAAATCCCTACGGGGATTTAAATTGCCTGCCTATGTAAACCGCCTTGAATAAAGTCTAAGGAGAAATCTGAGGACCAAGAAAGGCGGTATAGAAATACCTGTATTATTATTATTAACAACAGGTGCTCGGACAGAGAACTCCTGCCTGATGGACAAATAGCCTAATCTGGTAGAAAGCAGCTCCCTATGTTTCTAAGAGGCAATATTTTGGGTACGAAACCATTTTATCCCTTGTACCCTATAAAGCCTGAAAGATTAAAAAAAATAAATACAAACTCCAAACCTCACCACTGTAGGTGAAGCCGCTTTAAGCAGGCAATTGTTCCAGGACTGAGGCACCACAACCAAGAAGGCCCTGCTTGCATCTTAGTTTGGTAGACTCTGGAGCAGGGTCTCATTTGAGAGTTTCAGTGGAATGGCTGATACAGGAGAAACCCCTTCCTCAAAATACATGGCCCTTAATGCCAAAATAATGCCATACCAAAATAATGTTAATAAGAAAAATTCAGTCCTATCTGTCTGCCGAGAGCGGAGAGACAAAACAGACTACTGTTTGATAGCAGAAGCTTCATGATTGACAGAGGTAGCAGAGAAAATGTGCGTACTCAACTCTGAGCCTAGGTGCGGTCCAGGATCAAACAGCAGGGGGGTCTCATTCGTAAACATCTTTGCCAGGGGCAACTATATGTAACACAAAGCAGCAGCTCAAAGAAAGGCGCTTTAATCAGTGCTAAACCTGGTTAAGCAGACACTGAAAAAGGCTCCATGCTATCAGACCAAAGGGGAGGATTAGTGCTAAAAATAACAGAGGAAGTTAATATGAAGTTTAAGACCATACAGCTGGCAAAGTGAATGCACCAAGTTTATGTTGTCATGCAAGGGGGGGGGGGTTACAAAATGTTCTTTAACCCCAGGTTGTAGATGATGACACTGACTGGGGGGAGGCAGCAGAGCAAATGGGTGGTGAGCTGCTGGGGGAGGAGGTGGGTTCCTCCCAATTTTCACTTTTTAAAAAGCCTGGGTGTGACGTCACTTCTGGTGTGACATCACTTCCGGGGCAACATTTTGAGCTTGGCAACGGGCTACACGATCATTAGCTATGCCACTGCTGTAGCCCTCCCAATGATTTTCAACTGCATGTCATCTTAATCAAGAGAATGCAATGCAAGACAGTGGAAAAAGAAAAAGATAATCAAAGATAGCTATAAATAAAATCAGGCCAAAATGTGGTTTGGCTTTCCATGAGCATTTTTTGTTTTGTTTGTTGGCACCAAGACAGCATGACGATAATGTACACCATTGGCATACGTGACCCAGAAGCATCTTTTGACAACTTTTGTTTGCTTTCTAAGGGATTCAGGCTCATATACAATGCTAACATATTCTGTCCTACATTCCAGCAAATTGTAAAACAAACAAGATGTGCTCTGAAGATGGCACTGTTCTGCTCAATCACCAGAAACCGAAATTACCAGGAAAAATAAATCAACTTCTTCCGGACAGCAAGAAAACTCCTCCTTGAAATTCGTTTTTTACAGCATGTTTACTCAGGAGTAAGCCCTGCTGAGTTCAATAGCTCTTACGCCCTAGCAAATTTGGGCTAGGATTGCAACCCAAATTTCACCCACGCATTTTTTTTTTTGCATGTGCTGATCTGTAACACATACTGCAGTCAGAGGCAGCTTTATTCTTAGGCCATGAAAGAATAGTTTAGGGCTGTGAATCTTGAGTGTTGTCACTCTACTGAAACGGCTGGGATATGGTGTGCCAGGAATTCAAATCCAATCTATGCACAAAAGTGCAAGCGGAAATGGCAGGCCTCAAGTCATGTACCCCTAAGCATTCTTCCTAATGCTTCTGTTAGGCTTTCAGTGGAAGCTTTCTGTCCTAATTAAAATGGCTCATGGGGACAGGCTTGATCACAATAAGAACCATGGTGGGGGCAAAGTGCTTAAGCCCCCCATCTCTGCACTGTCGTCTCATCCCAAATCATGTGTATGTGTCCGTCCGTCCCCCATGCACATTTTTTTTAAAAGCAGGATCACTAGGTCAATGCACATTCTACATTATGTGTTGTTTGGCCCTAAGATGCTATTTAGTATGAGTGCTGCTTATCAGTGCTGGGAAGGCATCTAAACAACCCTTCGACACAGTGATGGGCCAACTGCGTGTGTCTTTCCCACAAAATCAGCTCCACTCCAAAGATATAGTCTGTGATGCAATCAGCCCCTTCTGTACATTTGGGGTAGTTAAACGCTCACCCACCCCATCTGCACTGGGGTTGCTCAAAGATGTTACCAAATTTCCGGGAAAAAGTCTAAAAGGCACCTTATGTGCCTGGGATGTTTCCAGGTTGCTTCAGCATCTCTGGTCGCAAGACTGTGCACCCTTCAGCCTGTGTGGTCATTGCCAGTGCACAACGCTGACAAAGACAAATGTAGTCTGCGTGACTGAATTCCCAAAGTGAACCTGAAATGTTCAACAGTATTTTTTCCTGAGCACTCTGGGAAGTCCCTGCCAATCATGTCCTAGTCAAAGCTTTTAACGCAATAATCCACAACTCTTTTTCAGCGTCAAGACCCTTTTTGGAGTCAAGATGTTTCATCCCACATTGCAACATGAGAGCCTGTTTTAACAAATTTACCGCATAGGGCCAGATTCTCCAATGTCATTAGCCCTCTGCCACAAGTCCAAGATCTCCCTTACCCAATGTCATAACCACTTTACTAAAATCTTCTTGATTCAGTTGCTAATATATTTACATTTTCCCCCAAGAAGAAATATAGAAGAAGAGAGAACTTGCCTGAGGCCACCTGGACCACCTATGCCTGAGTCAGGCACAGTCGGGTTTTGAAACCAAATTTCCCAAGCTCATCCGCAATGCACAGATGTCTGCGTGGAACATGATGGCAGGTAGTTGTCACATCTTCTTAAAGGATTCTATTCTACCCACAAATCCAGAATGAAGCAACTGTGATGTCATCAATCCTACCCACATATTTTCAACTATATTATTAGGTCTATAACTATTCTAAAATGTTCTTGGTCTCTCTGTATATGTACACATATATACAAAACAGCATGCCTCTGGATTTTCAGTTATGATTCCTATGGTTCTCTTCTGTGAGAATGCAAAGATCCTGAAGTGGTTTGGCAACCTGGATTGACGTATATAATGCTATTCTGCTGCGTATATTAATAATACACATACTGTATTTTTATTATATTGCACCATTACTGTACGTGGCGCTTTACATAGAATGGAAAGGCAAGTCCTTGCCCTGATGGGCTTGCTGACGCAAAAAAGACAACAGAGTGAGGAGGAAGGGGTAAACGGGGAGGCATGCGGAATCGCTTTAGTGATGCATACTTTGCTTAATTACAGAAGGGGACATATGTATATATGGACATATGTATATGGACATGTGGACTCCTTACCACAGAACTGTTGCTCATAGGGATTTTTTGTGAGGTCACTCTTGGGACTGAAACTAGAACAAGGGAAGAGAGTATTTGCCACAACTGGACAGTGATGATGAGAAATAAACACATGGCAGGACTTTAAGTTGCCCTTCACACCAGACTGGCCCATTCATTAGGCAGTGTGAAGCAACCTCCTCAGGTAGCCCACTGTGTTGCCACTGAAAGGCAGAAAGTTAATTAGCTTGACATTGTACCACTGGGATTACCATTGGGATTTTCTCCCTTAGGCAGGAACATGTCTTATTTATTCTGCCCTTCTTCCAAACAGTTCAGGCCACAAACATGGTTCTTCCTCTCCACGTTTATTGCCACAACAGTCCTGCAGGGTAGGTTAGGCTGAGAGACATTGACTGGCCCAAAGTCACTGAGTGAGCATCATGGCTGACTGGGACCGTGAACCCAGCTCTTTCTAGTCTGGTGCAACAACCACTGTCCCGTACTGGATCCGTCCTGTGGACTACCTCTGTGTTCATCATAATGCACAGGGGTGACTCCACAGGAGGGGCATATACTGGTGGCCCAAGCCTATGCAAGGGTCAGCCCCTGCCTTGCCAACCCCTGAGGCAGTGTGGGTTTTCTACTGTCACTGCTCCTCACCACCACCATCACCAGTAAGTTGGGATGCTTAAGAAGTGAATATAAGGGAGCGGTGGCAGCACTAGACCATCTTCTTCTTTCCCTAGTGCTATCTTACAAATTCCAAGTGTCCTGTCCTCCAACACAGCAGTGGAGGCCGAGGCATCTTAGAATCCTAAAACGGTGGCAGAGAACTAAAAGGACAATCTGTGTAGTTGCAGGTGGTAGCGTACAAGAGAACCTATTTCCAACTCCCCGGGGGTAGGGGGAGTGTACCATTGGAGATACTTGCAGGATCTGGCCCAAAGACTCCCCAAAAGCTAGAGTCACCACTGTTACATGGGAGCCATTTCCTACAGCCAGAAATGCATGGCATTTGAATACGACCCCTTTTTCTCCTGCGATCTGATCTGCTGGACTGCAGACGAACTCTCCCACAAAAGAAGGCTATGGGTCAAAGTCTGGAGCACCCACTTGTCAGGAGAGTACTATTTCACAGGCAGTAAGAAGCCAAAAAGATTCATTATTGTGTGTGTCTTCATCTTATAAATTGCCTGTAAAACAAAAGCGTCCAAAGTTGCTGCCATTGGACCAGTGCATATCTTGAAATGCGCCAAGAGTTTCAGGGTTAAAACAGGGTGAACAATTAAAGTGATAAAGTAATTGGAGTTGCAGAATTTTCACAGCTGAGTAGAGAGGTGGAAAAAAAAATGCTTGTTGGTTTCCAATTCCCCATTGCCAAACATATCATTCCCAGGAGATCGGAATAAAAATAAAATAAATCCTACAGCAAGGGGAGAGTTTTGTTTTTTTAAACAGAGAAATCACAGGCTGTTAAGATTTTTTCCTTGTGCTTATCAGCTATTGCAGGATAGGGATTCCCATAGACTGGGTCCATCGGCTTTTCTTTCAAGGAGCTCAGGCATCACACAGAGTTATTCCCTTCCAACACGCTTCCTCACAACAATCCTGTAAGGTAGGTCAGACTGAGAGAAAATGACAGCCCGCAGATGGACACAGATGGATCACTGGCAGATACTATGAACATTCAAAGTAACCAGACTCACAATCATATTGAGCTTGCAAACACATAAACATAAACCCAGAAGTCCTGGGTGAAAATCTATCTATAGATTTTCACCTGTAGAAAATCTCTGCTATAGAAGCTTCGCCCCTAACCCACAGAAGTATAGTAGGGGCTGACTGACACAGGAATGAGAAAATAGCACTCTGAAGTGACAACTAATTTTATTCTTTTTAATTTATTCAAAGGTTTATGCCCTGGTTTGGGGCCCTAAAAGTATTGCCCAAAGTGGCCCACAACACAGAACAGGCCATCTTGAACATACTGAAGTGTAGCGAACTTACTGAAATAGAAGCAAAAGCCACAATAGAATGTAATCAATAAAACAATTTGGAAAACCAAAAACCAATGCAATCAAATCACAAGGCAGAGATCAGCAATGGGAAAAGATCGACAACATAGGCGACAGAAAATCAAAATACCTGGAATGCCTGGTGAAAAAAAGTCTTTGTCAAATGTCAAAAAATTGAGGGGGGCAAGCTTTCTGGGGTCGTGACCAAAACGGCCCTTTTCTGTGCCAGTGCCCCCCCCATTGAACCCGTGACAGCCAGGGGATGTAGAACGTGAATCTCAGATGATGAACTAAAGAGGCAGTGAGTTTCATAAGCCCAGAGACTCTCAATCAAATGAAGAACTGAAGGTGCCAAGCATGGCAAAGAAACATTTGGGGCAGTGTTCAAGGCACTGTCTCCCCTCTCCCATTTTATCCTCACAAGAACACTGTGAGATAGTGTTAAGCTGAAAATGACTAGCCCAGTGAACTTCATGGCCAAGGAAGGGTTTAAACTCCCTGGTCCAAGCCCAACACCAAACCACTGCATGCTTTGCCATCTGAAGGCATATTAATTACAACAATTAGACTGTACTAAGCAGCCCTGGGTGTAGTCAGCGTATGGTTAGGAGACTGCCTGACACTTCCTGGGATATCTCATCAGCCCCTTTTGCTTTATTACAGCCAACAAGCAAAGATATGATTTTCAGTCATATGTAGCACTGGTGATCTCATCTTGCTTTTGCTTAGCAAATTCATTCTTTCATTTACTGCATTCATAATGTCTATACCAGTGGTTCCCAAACTGTAGGTTGCGGCCTGATTTTTGATGGGTCACCGAAGGGTGGTGAAAAGATCAGATAACTAACTACCTCAAGCCCTGAGGCTATTGAAAAATCAGATATTGTAGCTGCTAGTTACCCTGCAAGGAGCTCAGCTTCTGCTATTTGCAAGGTAGCTGCTAACTGCCCTGCAAGCAGCTGAGCTCCTGCAGTTTGCAAACATGTATAAATATAGAGAGATAAGTTTGAGGGTCTTTTTCTGCTTATTAACTTATAAATGAATGAATGAATATTATTTCTTTCTAGATCTCCTTTTTTTGAAGACTGGTAAACCTAGGTGGGTCCTGAAAGAATGTTATTTTCGAAAGTGGGTCCTGGTGTTAAAATGTTTGGGAACCACTGCTCTGTACCATGCTGTTCATTCCAGGACAGGCACCTAAAAGCAATTAGCTCTCTCGCTCTCTTGCTCTTGCTCTCTCTCTCTCTCTCTACACAGAGCCAACAACAAAATGTCCTGTAGCACCTTAAGGACCAACAGAAGTGTTGTGTTATGAGCTTTCACGACCTCATATCAAAGATATCACAAAATTTTATATATTTATAAAGCTACGTGTATCTTTGTATACAACTGTGTTGTCAGTACTGGTCACCTTTTAAATTACTGTTATGTGACAGGGTGAGCAATGGTTTACTTTCAAGAGACATCTTTTAGAGTGGTATCCTCTTATATTTAGCAAGGGGAGAGCAACTGTCCCTCTGTTGCTCATGGTTTCTTTTCCTGTGGCTCTTACTGGTGTCTGTTCTGTATTTTTTTAGACTGTAAGCCCTTTGGGGCAGGGAACCATTTGTTGATTTACTTTACTATGTAAACCACTTTGAGAACTACTCCTGTTGAAAAGCAGCATAGAAATATTCTTAATAATAATAATTTATATGCTTCCATTCCTATCTTATTTTCAGGAGAATAACACATACGTATGCAATGGACATAAACCCACATATCCTCTGTTTACAGAGTTTGTGAGATGATCTCCTAATGATCTCACAATATGTCAAGTTGCAGGTGAAAAAAAAAGTAGCAACTTGAAAAGTGACAACTGATCTTGCAACGAAATCCCCCTCGAAGGTATTTCGGAAGGAGGCCCGACACTTCTGATGTTGCTAAAGCAGATGAAATGGATCTCTGATTTAAAAGGATATCAGGTGGCCAAACTCCTTATGATGAACATTTCAGGAAATTGTCTCAGGTCCTTTTTTAATCCTATGATCTGCCTCCACATTGATAGCTCTTGGGGGGGGGGGGGAGGTAGTGCTGTAATTAATACTTCAAACATATAAATGAGGAATTGATTGAAGAAGCAAAGGCACCTGCTTTGAAAATATATTTCCATTCATCCCATGTCCTCAGAAGAAAACTGTATTTGACAACCTGCGTCTTCACCACTGTTACTTTTAATAATGCATATCGACATTTATCCGGAGAGATTGGCCTGTGTGCCTGACTCTTCACTGTATGCCTGCCAGCCTGTTGTCTTTTCCAATGACTTTTTGTCATGCGCCACCATTCCTTGGTGGGCAGTGACAGTAATGCCACTTCAAATTAAAGACAAGAGTGGCAATTTCCATGATACATATTTGGGTTTTGCTCAAGGAAGCGATGGCAAAAGGTGGTTTGGCTGACATTTGAAATCCGATACTGTGACCTTCACTTTTCCATTCGCCATTAAGACTGGGATTCAAGACAAGAGTTGGACCCATCAGTGGCTTTCTTTCATTTTTCACTAGGGCAGCATGTTCAGGGGATCAATCGGCTCAGCAACCCTACAATAGCAGCACTGATGCCTCTGGGCTAGTCCCAAAACCAAGCCTTACCGCTGGCCAAGGAGCAGCCATCCCGACCTCTGCCAGGTGCTTTCCCATTTCCTCGCCACATGTATGTCACAAAGATCTGTAGCCCAGGAGAGAGAGAATAGGCAGCAGTGACCGTGAACCTCACTCTGGCACCCTTCCAATAACTTCCGTGACCCAGCAGCCGGATACAGGCAAAGCCCAGTTGCTCTTTGCTTAGCATCCTTTATGGAAGTGCACAGAGATGGGCAATGGCTCTGTGACAGAGCATCTGATTTGTACATGGAAGGTTCCAGACTCACTCCCTGCCCTCTTTCTTTTAACAAAGGTAGGCAGATCTCTGCCCAAGACCCTGGAGAACCGCTTCCAACCAGGGCAGGCAGTATTTTCATTATTTGTTTCCTGAAATCATGTTGCACTTTTCATTCCAAAACACACAGTGACTTATAAAGCACAAAGGAGACATAAAATCAAAAGACAGACAACAGCAGGTATCAATAAACCAATAAAAATCTATCCAGGGTAATCATAAGCACCATAAAAACAGCTCTGCTCAGAACCATAAGCTTTCCAGACCAAGGTTTTCAACTCCTATTTAAAACAAAGGGAAAAAGGAAGCTTGTCTAACCTCTCTAGGAAGGAAGTGCAACCACTGAGAAGGCCATGTCTCTGTGGGCTGCAGAACAAATTTTCTTGTGTAGCAGAGCAGAAAGCAGGAGCCCCCATGGGCAATTTTAACGGTGAGGCAGGTTCACAGGGGAGCAGGAAGTCCTTAAGGTAATCAGCAACATGTACTAATGGCCTAATGCTGTGCAAGGCAGTTTCATGTGAGATGGGTGGCTTTGCTCCTCTTGGCAACCATGGGATGCCACTTTAGGTACTACTAAATTATAGCCACTGTGTTTAAAGAACAGGGCTTTAGTGGGCAGGTCCTTGATTAACATACACAACAGTCCCACTGATTTGAAGAGCTGCCTCTGCAAAGATAGGTGTCCTGAGTGTACATCCCAAGGGAGAATACAGAAATCTATTTTCATTCCTCCACCTTAGCAGCTGTCCTCAGTGACCCCTCTGCCTGTACGGGGACCTGAAGTCTCCTAGGATTTTAATTATACTGCAAGAATGATTCCCATCTGTGTCAGACAGGCATTATTAGATAATGAGCAAGGTGCTTAATCCACATCACTGCATAATGTGTGTTACAGCGCATATGTAAAAAGGAAAACAAGGACTCTGGTTTGTTTCTCCAGCAAGCTGATGTGCTGTACACATGCACAAAGGCACATAGAGCCCCAAGCTCAAATACTGGCCCTGCAATGAGATTCACTGTAAACTCAACAAATACACTATGAATACACAGAGTTATTAGCCTACAACAGAGCAATACACATCGAACAAACTTAACTGCTGAATCTCATATCCGTTGCATTGTCCCAATATGCAAAACAGAGTAAGACAGATATCAATAAACAGAGCAATCAGATGTAACATTCATCACAAGCAAAGAGGAATACCAAATTCTGCAGATTTCCTGAACAAATGGCATCCCAAGTTGATTAAAATTCCCCCATGCCGATGCACTGGGCCATTGCAACTTGTGCTGTATCCCATGTTCTGGAGGTCTCTTTGAGGTAAGGGGATTTTTGTCCCCTTGCCCCCGGGAAAGCCCCAACAGTGGCAAAAGGTCTACTTGGACTTGCACCTGCTAAATCACTGATGCAAGTCCAAGTGGATCCATGTTAGTGAATCTGGCCTGGGAAGGGGGACAGGATATGGAATGCACCAGCGCCACCAATTCCTTCTCCCGCCTGGGACCCAATCCAAACCTCACCATCCTGTTACACCCCTCCCTGCCCTCCTCCTACTCCTCCAATGCTTGGCACAGAGCTTACCAGCTCTGATGCATGTGATATGGAATACTGCATTGGCACCAGCGAGACAGCACAGGCTTCCCGCCGGTGTTGCTAACTTCTGCGCTGTCACAACATGCTTGCAACAGTCTGTGAGGGGTATTATCTTACCACATTTCAGAACATTCCGATGGAGACCAAGAGCCCAATCCTATGCAACTTTCCAGCACCAGTGCATCTGCAGTGCAGCCCAAGGCAAGGGAACAAAGGTTCCCTTACTTTGTGGAGGCCTCCATAACTACTCTCCCACCATAATGCAGGACACACCCCATTGTCATGACTACATCAGAGCTGGAAAGCTGGATTGGATTTGGCCCTAGATGAGTTGCAGCAGTTTTAAAATGTGGCTCTGAAGTATTGTAGATTGCTTCATATGGTTTGCAGCTTTGGGGTAAGGTCTCCCTTTGACTTAATTTTTCCCCCCAATTCTTTCTTTTAATAGTTTAGATAAGGGGTCTCAAAACCCTGGCCCGGGGACCAGATGCAGCCTGTGGAGAGCCTCTGTGCAGCCCGCGGTCAGGCTCTGATCCCCTGAGAGCCTCTGGCCCAGCTGACCAAACACAACCAGAGTTGTGCTTGTGGGATGGAGGAATAGGGTTCCATTTAAGTGTGTGCTTTATTACTTGGGCTGTGTTGGTGCCTGGAGAAATCCTGGACATTTGAGCCCATTCATTCATTGATTCATTGATTCATTCAAGTTCCATCTCTACTGTATTTCTTTAAATTTTGTTTAATTTTTTGAGGGGCCTTCGACCCTGTGCCAGATATTTGATGTGGCCCTTTGGCTTAGAGACCCCTGGTTTAGATTATGTTAAAAATTCAAGAATAATGCCTGTGCTTCCTTGGAATCAAGAAAATCTGTCATGTAGTTGGTAAGTTACAAAGCTTTAAAGCTCCCATTTTATATTATAACTAAAGGTGTACTGTGTATCCATATGGGAACTGATGCTCACTTCCCAAAACAAAAATGGCTGCTCTTGGAGTGATTAAGTTGCAACAGCATGTATCCGTAGATGGATAAGGTGAGATGCTACATCTGCATGCAGTAGGTGTCGCCAGCGGGTGTTTTGTGTTCTTGCTCATGTGGTGCATTTCAGCATGCGTTGTGTATGAACGCATACACAACACATGTGTGGCATTCTGTGGTGCCCACTGGTGTGTGGCATGTTGTGGCGCATGCGATGTGTGTGGCACACACTTTGCAATGTACATGTTGCAGTGTGCACATTCTGGCGTGTGTTCAATGCATGCATGTGGCGCACTGCAGCTCTCGTTTGGGTGTATATACAGTGTGGTACGCCACATCGTGCATCCTGTGTATTGCTGTGTCCGTTTTGCGATGCGCTGTGGCATGTGTGTGGGTATGTGTGTGCGATACGTTGTGGTGCACATCTCTATGTGGCATGCTGTGGCCTTAGTTAAGACTAATGAAATCTGTGTGGACATCTACGCTAGTAGGCGGCATTTTGGAGAAGACCTGCGCCTTGTAGAAATGTACCATGCAGACATTCATCAGGGGGATCTCTAGCACGTGATGGAGAAGCTTTAACTGTTGAATTTCTGCACTGATGCATCCCTCCCCAGCCCGCTATCCAGTTGAAATATCAAGGCAAAGTACGACTGCATGCAACTTAATAGGTAAAGCCGACATCACGTACAAGACTTCCCTGCGTACACGGTGCACAAGTTCAGGCACCTACCAGAACTTGCAATTTCCATGCTTTCTGGAGCACAAACAAAAAATGAAAGCACCAGAAATGTCATCTTAAAGCAAAAAGTTTTTTGATGCTTGAATAATGCAAACATCTGAGGACCACAGCACCGAGAAACAATACCAAAACGGTGGGCTGGTCTTGCTTGCCTTCTCAACCCAGTCATGTGGGTGGATGTCATGATAGCAACTTCTTAGTAAGTGCTTCTTGCCATCTATTGAGAGCTCCTATTTTTTTTTCAGCACAACAGCTGTCATTTTGATGTGCAACCCGTAAGGGTGATAGCTCTTTAAAGATTTGGGCAAAATCCGAAGGTTAAATATACTCTGACAGACCTGCAGTGTAGCTGCTCTGCACTATAGAGAGCTGGGTTATCTTCACTTCAGCAAAAGCAAGCTGCTTAGCCATGCTGGTACTATGGGCATCCATTGCAGAAGAAGACAAACACCCCCCCCCCACACACACACACACACACAACCTGCAAAGAAATCACAGACAGGATCCGGTGATTATTTCACCTTCCCAGAACTGCGTTTGCCGCTTTCAGGAGACAGTATTTAACTCCCTAAAACCAATCAGTTAAAATTTAATGCAGAGTGCCAAATGTCTACGGCTGCATCGATAAAAGCCATTACACCCGCAATCTTCTGACATGCAGCGATGAAGGTTAGCCTGGCAATTTTTTCAGAGCCTTATTACATGTCCATGGTGATCAAATGCATATGAAGAGCAGCTGAAAAAGGTCACTGAAGATATCCTGGTCGTCAAGGTTCTAGGGGGTGATGAGAGAAGGCGGGCAACGATAAGGGAAACATCAGCTTGAGCATAAACCAATGGTTCCCAAACTGGTGGGTCACGACCCAGTGGGGAACCATTCCATTCCCCCTCAACCCTTAAGGGGAATGAGCCTGCTCTAATGGCAGCAGCAGTGCTGCAGAGATCACAGTGTTGCCACTGCCAAGGAACTTTTACTTACCTGGAGACAACACTGGCCTCCTGCAGAGCCCTCGAGGCTTGCAGCCCCTTCTGATCTCCTTTGCAGCTTGTTTACAAAGCCCTGGGTACGGGCTGTTTACAGCAGCCTCAGAGGAGATCAGAGGGGGTTGCAAGCCTCCAGGACCCTGCAGGAGGCCAGCGCTGCCCCGCCCCAGGAAGTAACAAATGGCCCTTGGTAATGGCAGCAACAGCGCTGCAATCTCTGCAGAACTGTCACTGCCCTCCCCCCACCAACACACACCTGGTTCCCTAGGAGTTTGGAAACCACTGACATAAACAGATTCCCTTGCCCCTTCAGCAAATAATTCCACTAGCGGCAGCACTCATGTGCATTTACATATGGATTTAAGGCTCTGCTATATAGTTTATGATGGTGGATCACAAGATCTGCCATTATAAATGGCCCACAGGGTTGGGCTGTTAGATTGCTCAGCACTTGTCAGGTTGCAGCATCTGTTGCCCTCAGCCCAGAGCAAGGGAAACTGCCTTGCCATTATTATCCATGCTATGGAGAGATTACTGAAAGAGAGCTAGTCCATGGGTCTGTTCTTGAGGTCTATTGGGGAATGTCACTTCATTCAGGACATGCCTACCAGTATTTTGAACTGGGACTGGACAAACTGAGCAAGTGCCACCAGTTTTAGAAGATCTTCACTTGCTTCCACTATGTTTCGCACTCAATTCAAAATGCTGTAGTTGTGCTGGTTTGACCTTCAGTACAGGGAAGGCTAAATGATGGATCTGCCACTAAGTTAGATGTGATGGCCCATACTGGCCCATAACCATTAAAGAGCAGCAAACTGTCAATTAATCTGTCTTATTACTAAACCACCATACATGTACCTTTATCATTTTCAGTTATCAAAATGTCTTGGGCAGTCTTAACACAAACAAGCAATGCTACTGAGCAGACAACAGCATCAACTCTGCAAATAGGACAGTTTCTTATTGCCAACAGTAGGACTTATTTACAACTAGAGCCATTTGCCTGGCTGTCCTACTTTGTCCCTAAATTGTAGTGACACCCCAGAAACCTAGCACCACAGAATGTTGGAAGAACCTTTGGAGTCATCTAGTCCAACTGCCTGCTCAGTGTAGGAAACTGCTACACAGATGGCCCACAGTGGCCATCCAACCTCTTCTTGAAAACCTTCAACCCATGCCATTTACACTCTTGCTGGCAAGCAGCTACTAGATCTGTAATCCACTGTCAATTTCACCTAAAGCAAAACGTGAGACAAATTGAGAGGATCTTACTCAGGCAAAACATTTGAAAACCTATTTTGTTTGCTACCCTTTTAAAGCTCCATGGGTCCACACAGCGTTATGGGGCACTGTGCTGAGAATCAGTGTACCGACACAAACAGAGTGTCCAGAAATGGTGTCTAGTGTATCTTACTACATGGAAGGTATGGCCAAACTTGCTTAAGAGCCACATACAATAAACCAGATGTTTGAGAGCCACAATATTTAGGAAGCATTTAAATTCTTAAATATATTTACTCATCATGAACATTAAAATTATGTTTTAATCCAGTGGACTCTCCAGTTTATAGCCAGTAAATAATTATAGAGCTTGATTTTTTAAAAAAATGTA
The DNA here is from genome assembly GCF_035046505.1 of Tiliqua scincoides. NCBI lineage: Eukaryota > Metazoa > Chordata > Lepidosauria > Squamata > Scincidae > Tiliqua > Tiliqua scincoides. The sequence goes on along the minus strand of NC_089821.1, from coordinate 290,629,883 downwards.
TCTTTGACATTAATGGTGATGCAAAAAGGAGCTCAGCCAATATATTTCTGAGAGCCACATCTTATGTCAAAGAGCCGCATATGGTTTGCGAGTTGCGGTTTGGCCACCCCTGCTATATGGCGTGTGGATGTAGATTCAACATTATCTGTTATCTACAAATCAGTTACATTAAAGTGTATCTTGCTTGTCACTCAGACTTGCATAACTTGTCAGCTGGAAACCTTATCTGCCGAGACCTTGAAACTGAGCCCAGGATCTTCCTTGAAGGAAGCAAGATGGTGTCTGTCAAAGTTTGGAAAGCTATATTGTTTGCACAGTTCTGCATGTTCCCTTCCCTCCTTGCAATGTTCAATCAAGTTTGTGCTTTTTTGTTCTCAGGTGGAATAGTCTGCCTCACCAGCTTGGCCAGTTCTGGTAAAAGGCTTGCTATTGATTAAAATGAGGCGGCGTGTTTTTATTCCCTGTCTATGGCCCAGCACAGGGGAAGGGTCATCTAAAGGATGTTTCAATTAGTTATAAAGGTTGAGAACTTTTGAATGCATTTGGAAAGCCTGAACGCTACAAAGAGTGTTCTATATCCAGCTCATAAATTGCATCCGGTCCCAGGCTGCAGTTTGCAACAGTCCTCTGATGGTTCTGAAAAATTCTAGATCTTTTTGAAAAAAAACATATGTTTTGTAATGCTGAAGACATATGGAGCATCTGCAACACAAAGGCATGTAATATATAACTAGCTAAACAGGCTGTTTTTCTATGCTAAAAAGATGGGATGAAAACCATACCATGTCTTCACTTGGCCCCTCTTCTCTGGAATCTCAGCTTTCACCCAGCAAAGTACATCACAGCTTTCTGATGGGGTCAGCTTGCATTGCTGGGTCAGCCAAATCAAAAAATGGAATCTGGGCCTCTATACAATTATTTCTATGAAGCAGTGTGAGAAGTTTCCCCATTTCTGGTGCAGAGGCATTCAGTGGCCTAACCCACCATCAGCAGCTTGACAACTTGCACTTCTATACTGAAAAAGGAAGAATAGGTGGAAACATAGAAAGGTTCTTAAATAGTCGAGCATTGCCAAGCATGAGAAGTAACCTTGATCTTTCCAACAGCCCAGCTTCAGCTTTTCAGAGGAAATGCCTGATGTGACCTGAAAACTAGCAAACCCATTTTGACAAGCGACTGTGATGAGAAACATAGGAATATATAAAGCTGCCTTATACTGGGTGAAGCCATTGTGTCATCAGTTCTGATGGGTAGCGGGTCTCCAAAGCCTTTGCTAGAACTCATTCCCAACGCAGCTACCTCAAATCCTTATACCTGGAGATGTTAGCTATTGAACTGGAGACCTCTGGCATGAATGCCACCGCTGAGCTGTAGCTCCTTCTTAGTGATATAAACAGCCCCAAAGATAAGCTTCTTAGAAATAGTCATAGGCCTCTAGACACTGTGCCTTTCTCAAGCATTAGCAGCTCTAAAATGGCAGCTTGGCAGGGAAAATCAGCTGTGTTGCAGAGATTCGAAGTGTTGGAAGACTGATAGCATGTGAACACAGCTATTCAGTATGTACTGTAGTTAGAAAGGGTGTGACTTCACGAGAAGAGGGAGCTCTAATCTACATTCATACTTGGTTAAAGGCTTATGGGTTGCTCTTTTCTACCTTCACTAGACCTCTCTTCTTTTTCCTGCCTCCTTGTTCTGCCTATACTGCATAATGTCCACTGCTTGTGTTAGGGTAACAAAAGTTCTTCCCTTGTTGCAGTAAACTCAGCTTTGCAGTGTGTGGGACTGCCTGACTCCCACAGCTCTTCTAACACATGTGTATCTCCTCTTCTGTCTCCAGGAATTCATTTCCTCTATGCCATTTCGACACACAATAAAAATTTGAAGTCGTGAGCATTAAACATTCCAAGAAAGACAAACATAGAGGGGCATCCATACTGAATTGAAACTACCCAAGGCCTGCCAAAAATAGTTAATCCATTAAGAGTGCATGGATGTGCTAGTGAAAGGGAGAGGTGGAGGGACCAGTCCTATGTGTAACTGCATCGTGGCGACAATGAGCTCCTTAAGAAATTCACTTCCAAAGCAGTAGCAATCATTACAAATTACTCAAGTCTATTTTTTTTTTCTCATTTGAGTCACCAACATGAAAGTCCTTGTTCACTTGGCAAAATGCTCTGTTATATCACAGAACTGGCAGGTTGCCACTAACACTCCACCAGGCTCCTCACAAGCGTCCTGGATTCTCAGAAGCAGGTACAAAAGAGATCCTCAGCAGCCTGTTAAAGAGCTAAAATACTTGAACTGTGACAAAGTTCACTTTAACAGCTAGATCTCTCTCTCTCACTGTGGGTGTGACAAAATGGGGCGGCATCAGATCCATGACTGATGCCCACCTCCCCACCTTTTTCAATAGCAGATGCAGTTTCTAGAGGATGCAGTTCTGGTTGAGACCACAGCAGTGGACCAAGCTGCCGAAGCTTTTCTCCCCGTACCATTTTGCTAGCTGAAGTCACATCCCAGGAGCTACTCATGGGCTATGTGACCGGAAATGGGCTCCTTCATAGCTGTATTTATCATAAGAAAGAAAGAATTGGGAGAGAATCCTGGACATCTCACAATCTCATCAAGTTTGACCTACTAGGTACACATTAACACGTACAAAATTAGTATCTGCTGACTGTTTACATGTCAAAGTCAGTTTGCAGTCAATCCTCACAACATTTGCTTGCACGAAACACTGAAATGATGAATATTTGGCAAATGAGAAGCAAGGCCTGCATTCTGTGATAATGACAACCAGCATCTAAATATGAACATCATATTTTGAGGGCGGTAGATAAAATGTACATTCGGGAATTAACATTTCCAAAATTATTTGGCAGGAGATACCACTGGACCACATGTGGCAGGTGGCTCATTTAGCTTCATCATTGTGAGCTTCTTGATTCACGTCTAAAATTGAGGATGCCTATTTCTCTCCTGTCGAATGGAGACAGGAGGGTGGAGGTGGATTAATTGTTCAAAAGGATTTCTTTTTCTTATAACGAGAATATGCATATTCCTCTGCACACCATTCAATCTGCTTGAAAAATGAGTTTAGGTGGATAGATCTCGTGCTTTCCTTCCTACCCCCACCCCACCTCGGCTCAATACATTTCTTTCTGTTCTAAACTGGAACTCAAATGCTACTGCATTAGGAGTGAGTGGAACATTGTGGGTATTTCACGAAGGCTGCCAAAACCTAGCGCTCCACACAGAGGACAGAGTGTTCAAAAGGTTCTTTCCTGGTACATCAGTCAATTAAAAGTGTCAGCACACCAGCACGGCATGGGTGAAACAGTGAACACCCTTCGCAGGTGTATGGGCTTTGGGAAAACAACTCTTTCATTTGTATTAAACTGTCTTCATTCTGTTTTCTTTTTTTGTTGCCGTAGCTAAACATTCAATGCAGCTCACCACATATAAAAATCACAAACCAACCAACAAAATACAACACACACAATACTTTTGTAACTGGCCTTTAGTTAGCAAGCTGCAGCAAGCAAGATTCAAACATTCCAGCTTGGTTCTTTACTCATAGGCACTCCTTTTCTTATGTTCCTTTCTTTCCTTTTCTCCCCTCCCCTGCTCCTTCCCTCACTCTTCCTACCAGGGCTCTAGATTGACCAATTTATGGGAAACAAACAGGAGAAGAAGTTCAACTACAAAGATACCACAGATACATTATATCCAACAGGGTCTCCAAGAGGAATTTTACCAGGGGGTACAAAGTTTCTTCTGGGCCCCTTTGGGGGGCACAAAGTTTCTTTCGGGGCCCTTCCCTTCTCCATTGATCATAATTTCATACAAGCATTGGATCATAATTTCTCTGAATTACAATATATAAAACTATATAGGCTTACACAAAATGTGTGTGCCAGTCTTCACGCAACACAGGTGGGACCCTGTGTGACGTCCATGGCTGGCGGAGACCCCGCCCCTTTGGGTGTGCCCAAGCACGGGGGGCTTACCCGGACGATGCGTGTCGGTCGTCGGCGAAAAGAAGAACGTGAGGCAGATATAGTGGATTTATACAGCCGGTTTACTCGTGTTAAGTTCTTCACACTCATGGGGCCTGTTACGTCACAGGCCCCTTTGTTTTACATAGACTGGTGGCGTCGGCGCATACCCGGTCCATTCCCCACGTCGGCCTGACCCCTTGGGGCTTCAGGCCTGGCTCTCCCGCTGCTGTCTGTCGGCCAGGGGTATGGGTTCCTGAGAACTGCAGTACCTTGGCTGGGGGTCTGCTCAGCTGTCCTCAGGAGGGCCCCTTGTACCTCTGGTCTTGCCCCTCGAATCCCTGGCCTCCAATGGGGTTTGTTGAGAGGGGGTCCTGGCTGTTGTAGACTCGCCTCTCTGATTTCTACCCCAGGACCCCAGGCATGACTAGGGTCTGGAGGCTCCCAGCCCCTGGCCCTTCTCTCCAGGGCTGAGGTCTGCCGAGTTCCCTGAGGAGCCTCAGTTGTCTGGATGAGGCCGGGGTGGCTACCCCCTTTCACCTCCTCTGGGATCCCTCTCCCGACTGGAGAGGAGCCACCTCTCCCTTCGCCTCCCAGCCTCCTTATGAGGCTCCCCTTGTTCTGCTCCAGCCCCGCCCTTTCCACCCACGTGCCTGCTGACTGCTCCCAGGAGGCACCAGGGCCTGCTCCCTGGGAAGGGACTTGGCTGGGGTCCCAGTCCTGATAGTAGTCCTGTTTTACTCCAGAGGAGGCCCTTACCCCTGAGGAGGACCCTGCTCCAGGTTGATTCCAAGCCACCTGGGCTGGGCCTAGGTGACACCCTGGTATCCACTGATTTGGCATCCACTGATTTGACTCACCACTGGTACTGGAATCCACCTTTAAATGCCTTGTAACAAGGAAAAAAAAAACCAATTTCCTACCTTTGCACTGTTAAACTGCCCTGGATGCAAACTTCTTGGGGTTAAAGGCAGCTTTAAAGACCCACTTCCAGGTTTCTTGCTCCTCCATTGTCACCCCAGAATGCATCGGGATAGAAGCTATACCATATTCAGCCACTAGATGGGGTGAATAATGGAATCTAAGGAATAATTTCATTCCATTAGATTCCATTATTCACCCCATCTAGTGGCTGAATGCAGTATAGCAGCTATACAATTACATTCTGGGGTGATACCGGAGGAGGAAGAAACTTGGAAGTGGGTCTTTAAAGCTATTCTTCCACTGATCTGGTATCCACTGATTTTTTTAAAATCCACTGGGGGTTCTGTTCCAGTGGATAACGAGGCACAAACTGTATATGCAAACATATTCTGAGATACTGGAAAAATTATGGCTCCTCTCCTTTGGCTCATGGCCCCCTTTTTGACTCCATGCCTGGGTGCAATTTATTCCCTGCACCCCCTCTCTCTTAGGCCCTGATACCCACAGTAGGCAGCACCAATAAGGGTTAGTGTTTTCCAGCAGCCTCCATACAGCAGCTATCCTGTCTATATCAACCCTTAAAGTACAATAAGAAGACAGTAAGTTGAACTTCAAACAAGTGTCTTCTTCTATCTGAAGATATGAAAAGTCACATTGCTATTAATGATGACTTACTATGAGAATGCCTAACCTTGGCCTCCAAGTGCCTTGTGGCAGACCTCCCCCTTCACTTTCAAGAGCTGGAGTAACAGCAGACTCAGTCCTCATATTGTCTAATTTCTGACTGAATGACAATACCTTCAGAACGACATCTCACAGCCCAATCCTATGCATGTCTACTCAGAAGTAAGTCTCATTAAAGTCAATGAGGCTTACTCCCAGGAAAGTGTGGATAGGATTGGGCTGTCAGCCTGTAATGGTCTAAACAGGCAGTAGGGCAAACATGTCTCTATCTATACAATGGGAGAAATTCACAGCTAGCCTCTCTCTAGCAGACTGCAAATTGCACCAGCAGACCAGACAAGGGACAGCCCATGCTACATCCTCCCACACTTTCCTCTCAGAAAGCCACCCACATACATCCTCACTAGACCCTTAGCTATCTTTTTTTTTTCATTGCCAGCAAGGGCCAAATGCACCAAGCCACCATCAGAACAGTAGAGGGTGGCAAAAGCATATGGGGTAGTTTCAATGGTCTTTTCCCAGTTTCCTAGCCCCTTCCTCATCTGAACACACTGGCACCAGGGGTGTGTGTGCAAGATTGTTAAACAGGAAACACTTGTGCTGCAGGCACTTCTACATAAAACAAAGGTACGGATCCATGGATCTGTGGATAACTGAATCAGCTGATACCAGATTCACAGATACAGGGACCTGACTGTATTTCAAAATAAACATGGGTACCTCAATATCAGCCTATCCAAGGTTGCGTTTCAATTACAGGTTTAATTCACTTTCAATGCCCTTCTATCACACCAATTCATTCTGGAGACTGTCATTTGTTAAGAATAGCTCCAACAGCTCCCAGAATCCTTAACAAACTACAGTCCTGTCATAATACATTGGGGGAATAGGAGTGCACTGAAAGTGGATTAAAGCTGTAGTGAAAATGCAGCCCAGTTCTTCTCCATAAGTATCAACATATATTCGTAAAATTCAAACATGGGAAAGTGAAATTTACACCTTCAGACCAGAACTACTAGGTCCCAGCAAAAGGTCACCCAGTTCAGTTCACACCATTCCTAGGCCCCAATAGTCAGCTTCACCCCTTCTGCTAGTTTAGTGTGTGTCTGGAACACATGGCCTTGGATCAAGTCTACATGTGTTTTGGCATTGATTGAAGGTGAAATTAACAGTATGGGCTACAAATAGAAGTCTGGAGCACAGAAGAAAGTTAAAAGGAAGGGGTAGAAAAATCAAAAGGCCAGGCAAGTTTATTTCACCTGGATTTTTTTTCAAAATCATCACACAGTAATGAGGGAGAGTGAAAGCCAATCCTTGGATGTCCTTGCATTATTATTAGAAGAAAAAGCAAATGAGGAGGATTTTGCTGAGGTGGAAGAAAAGTAAGGATGTCAGAGGGTGGTGGGGATGCGTGCTAGGGGAAGGGTGGGGAAGGGGGAGGTCCAATCAGGCATCTCATCCCGGGCCCAATGCCAGCTCTCAGCGTCCCTGCCTGTAAAATATGATTGTTTACAAGATATTGATAGCTGGAGGGAAACACTAAAGAGCAGAGAGTCATAATTAGAATTCCAATGCATTTGATCCAATAAAGATTCCATCAATGTCACTAAGAGATGAGTGATTGTGAATCTTGGAGTCATCACAGCCCCATACAAACTGATTTATACACTTTACAATGCTGGGCAAATGAAGGGCAAAGAATCCATGCCAAAGTATTCCAGCAAGGCAACTCCTTACTTATCCTTCGGCTGGCTGCCGAAAGCGCACAGACATTCTGGCCTCAGCTGCCTCACAGTGCAGCACTCGGCCAAATGTTTAGGTCCAATTCATCTGCATTTAGTCAAACTACTCCCTTATCGCTGGCTCCACAATTGCATCATTTTGTGTATGTACACATGTGCACGCATCTGCTGATAAGAAATCTGGACAAGAAAACAAGATTTCGGCAGATCTACAGGCTTTTTCCCCCCCTCCACCCACCTACCCCCCCTTTGCCAGGGCTGCTGGCAGCAATACTAAATACCTAATTTATTCCAGATTTATAAAGGTCCTCTGTGCAGAGAGTGTGGAGCTTAGCTTTTGACATTTATATATGCCTTCTTTAGAGATACTCTCACATGCATAGAATATTTTGGTTAAAAGGGTTGCAGGGATGCAGCAATTAAAATCGACAGCACTGTCTGCGGCTCCACCGCAAATGCTCGCTAAGAACAGTCTCTGCAAATGGTGCAGGAAGATCCAAGTCAGTCTGCTTGAGAAGGCATTTGAGTTCTTAAGAAGAGAGATGTATGCTGTGTCTTTTTATTACTTAGCTATTTTCCAAGCTGTAATAGTGGACACTTTTCTCCCCAAGTAAAGACCGTTATTGTGTAGCATGCCCGTATCTACTATAAAAAGGTACTAAAATTAATTTCATCAACTGGGGAAAGTAATTTCTCAAATAAAAACAGCTTATTACAAGCAAAGACCTTTTATTTTTTTACAATTTACTGGTGAACTGCAGATCAAATTTTTTTTAAAGCAGGGGGAGGTGAGAAGAAGAGAGAGATTTCCATTCAGCATTCTGGCAAAAAGCCAAACCAAGATATTGCTAGCATTACCACTGGGCACAGACCCACCTGATGCAAGGAATCTAGCAATTCAATGTATGTGTTGACTCCTTTATCTACATGAGATGGCTCTGTGTTCTAACAGAGCCTGTGCAGCTTTCAATTGAAACGCTGTTGAGGAACGTAGCATTTCTGAACTGTTAAGGGAAGGAGATAAGTGGACACTAGAGAAAGGGCTATATCTCCTGCCTAGATACAGAATATCAGCAGCCTAGGACTGAAAATCCTTAAAACAACTCAAATACGCCTGCACAATATCCTGGAGGACTACATGACATGTGATGTTCCTAAGCAGGCAGGGTACAATAGACTGTGCTGCCTTGGAGGTCTTTTCCATCTCGGCGTCTTCTAATTCAATAAATAACACAAGGGGAGAATCAGGCAGTACATACAAGGGACATTGATATATTTGCTTGGTGCCTTGTATGTATGCGATCAGGAAGAATCGTAGCAGGCAGCGAAGCAAGAAGACTCCACGCATCTTTCTTTTATTACTATTTAGTAGAAATTAATCATTAACACCCTGAACGGATTACATCCAAGGCTGATAAGAGCTTGTAAACACACAGGCATTAAAGGTTCCTGATAAGGGGATAAGTCCAAGGATGATCATAAGGCAGACCTGGACTGTGCTTTACTTTTCAATGGGATGACTGTCCCATGCAGACTGCTGGTCAAGAAAGCACATACTCCAGTTCTGCCCCCTAGTGCATCTTTTTTGCATCTTTTTAGATTGTGAGCCCTTTTGGGACAGGGAGCCACTTAGTTATTTGATTTTTCTCTGTAAACCGCTTTGTGAACATTTAGTTGAAAAGCGGTATATAAATACTGTTATTATTATTATTATTAGTGCAATCTCCTTGTCACATCTGGCCAAAAAAAGGGAGGGAATGCTCCTGTATTAGTTCTACCTGGTACTAAGGGCTGGAATGCTGATTTCTAGGGAAAGGTCTCTGAATGCATGTGTAGAGTACATACAGTGTTTTGTCTTGGTTTTGATGGCAGTCTTGAGCGTCAGACATCTCTGCTTTTATGCAACGTCACAGAATTCATTTGCAGTTTGCCAAGTCCAGAGAAACAGCAACAAATTGTAACATCCTAACATTTCTCCTTTCAAGGGGTACTCTCCAAGAGCTGCCTTCCCCCCACCCCAATTTCACCTTGTCTAGTGCTCTACCATACCCTTAACCGATATCATCTTCAGTTACTCTGACAGCACAGTCCTATGCAGTTGTGCAGCTAAGGCAGGGGGCCCTGCATACCACGCTTTGATGAAGTGTCAAGCTGGGGGTACCTTCTGGTTTGGCACCCCCCTTCACAGGCACCCAGAAAGCAGGAAAAAGCAAAAAACTAAGTGGTCAGCCACTCAGAGCAGTGTGCAACCATTCCGAGGGCACCGGGCCCCCAAGTAATTGGCAGTGACATCATCACATCACCGTAGTTACTTCCAGGTTAGACACTTGTGAAATCACGAGACACAGCCCCGGATGCCAGAGGGGCCAGCTACACCACTGGTCCTCTGCATGTCTAGCCAGAAGTATGCCCCATTAAGTACAATGGGAGTTACTGTCAGCTAAGTGTGCAGAAGAGTACAGCCCAAATAAATCCTATCTTCCACCAGTTTAAAAGCCACTTGTCACTTGGATTAAAGATATGCTCAGAAAAACCATAATTGTCCTTCAATGCAGGTCAGAATATACCTCAGCAGCTGCACTTTGTGACAAGTTGGGCACAGAGTGGCTCCTGAGCATTCATGTGCATGCATTGACATGAATGTGCACTAGATTCAGGATACATCAATTTCCCTTGCTCAAGAGGAACTTCTGAGGACTCGTGGGAAGGCACTTGACTTCAGTGGGAACTAGGAAACGCACAGTGGGAAGGTACAGGAGTTATTTCACATCCTTAAATGTCAAAAAGAGGAAGAAAGCAGGTACCAAGGTGAGGGGAACCGAGAAAGTAGGGCCTGCCCCTAGTAAACCAGAGCCACTACTAACATGAATGAGGGAGGAGGACAACTCCATCAAGCCTCCTCCTGTGAGGAGTGACTATCCAGAAAGACCTCACATCAAATTGGGACTAAGTTTAAGTACCTGAAACATGCCATAAAGCCCAATCCTATCCAACTTTCCAGCACAAATTTAGCCAAGCCAACAGGGTATGCACTGCTTCCTGGAGTGTGGAGGCAGTCATAGACCCCTCCTCAAGGTAAGTGAATATTTGTTCCCTTATCTCAGTGCTGCATTGGTGCTGGAAAGTTGGATAGGATTGGACCCATAGCCACATATTCTTTCCCAGTTTATTCTTGCTTCCAGTTTCTTCCCCTCCTTTCCTCTGCAGCAGCCCTGCGTTTAGACCGTGAGTTCCCTAGGGGCAAGAAACCCTCTTACCCCTTGCCTGCACAATAATTCTTGCACTGTGATAATGTTTTGTTTAAAATTGGTACATGTAAAAAAAAAAAAATAACCAAAGCTGTTCCTGCTTTCCTCCTTTGGAAGTCATCTTTCAGGCCATCCTTGGATATGATCCTTAAACAAGAATGGCTAAGGTTGGGTGTTGCAAGGAAGCTCAAGTGGATGACGTATCCTATTTTCAAATCCAGTGCATGCATTTTACTGTGGGGGAGATGAGATATTATGTCACAAGTGTGAAAAGATGGTGCCTCCCTCCCTCTGGGGATTTCACTGTCCTGCCCAGGGCTGCCCAGATTTCAAGGGTTTTATCTAAGGAGACAAAAATGTGCACTTACAAAAACTTTGCTGCCTTGTTCCCTGAGGGCCAAGCAACAGAGAGACGGTGTTTCACAAAACTGAAAGCATTTTTCTCTTTCTGTTTTTACATGAATATATTCCTTTTGTTTAAGACAGGAAAAACAACTCAAAAGACCTATGTTCATTGTCGAAAATATGAGAGAAGTAGGAAAAACAATCTGTCTTCTAAAAATCAATGACACACACACATACATGCGCATTTGCGCATACACAAACAATCTGTTTTCGATGAAGCATCAAAGTATGTCTAGGTCTCCATTTTAAAATAGGCATTTTAGTCCTAAAGTTTTGGACAGTCAGCCAGCTTTCCCAGCTGCCAGTTGCTCTCAGTTTGCTCTTAATTCTCATTAGTGTCAAGGGAATTTGACTCTGATTAACATGTATTTACTTTAAATGCCTAATATGCACCAATAAAAATGGCTTGTGTTTTCAGTGGCGTGACATGAATTATACGTTTAAAAGGGAACTGAACAAATGTACAACTATATTTATAAATGTATGACAATAGTGGTGTCACTAACTAAAATAACATTACAGAAACTCAAAAGACAGATATCCAAAGGCTGGTGTGTAGAAAATGAGACTTTGTTTGTAGTTCACTGGAACAGCAAATTTCAAGACAATTTCATACTCTTCTCTCATAGCTGTAAACAATAATACGGTACGTAACATTTATATAGCGCTTTCTCATGTGCAAAACGCCACAACTGTATAATTTTTGAAACTATCCTTACCACAAGCCTGTAAGGTGAGCATTATTATGCCCATACTGAAGGGGAGTATTATCAGTGGTGTCACTAGCAGGGTGTGTGGGTCACACCAGGTGGCGCACAGGGGGGGTGACACTACTACTGGCCATAATTGTTAAAATTTTGGTATCTTTGAATAATACCATCATGTTATATATCAATCGATGTGTAATTTCGGGCAGAATGCAATAAAACAAACAAAACAAATGAAATACCTCTATTTTATCAAAAGTTATAGCCAAAAATATAACCCAGCAGGCTGGGGCAATGGTGCACCACCATACCCACTGCCTAGGGCATTGCCCCGCACACCGCATGGGAGAAGGTCCATCATGGGGATGATGCACTGGGCTCCCAAACCTACTATGATTTATCATAGTGATTTCGGATCCTGAAGGCTATCTGGCTGGAGTTGGAAAGCTGGTTCATTTTCTTAGGGAAAGAATTTCTTCCCTTGAAATATGTGGACTGACTTGATTGCTAGAACCATCTAGAAATGTGTGCTCTGCAAATGGCTCCCCTACACTTGTGGCACACAGAGGTCTAGCAGATGATAAAGGACTCTTGGAAAGACTGGTAGACATATGGCCCTGACTTTGGATCCAGAGGAGTCTGGTACCTTGCAACATGATGATTCTATGATGAAATGGCTATTCAAATGAAGATTTCAGCAGCTTAGTTTTGTTTGCTTTGTTTTTGAGAAAGACCAGCACCCTTCATTCCCCAGATATCAGTAAATAAAACAGAAGGAGGTCTGAGTGAGTCCCTGGCTTTAAGCCTCTGTTGTTCATCATTGTTCGCCTTGAACTAGAGTTGCATTCTCTGCAAACTCACAGCCCAATCCTGAGCTGCTTGTGGTGCTTGGCTGCAGCAGTGCTGAGAATGGCTCACGCCACATCCTGCATGCCTCAGCCTGCCAGGGGCAGCACCTCGGAAGAAGGGGACTTTTGTCCCCTTCTCCCAGGTAAGGGAAGCAGCCCCACAATGGGGCTATTCACTTTACCACTGACCAAAAGGTCGGCAGTAAAGTAAAGGTGTTCATGTAGGGCGCCGAGCCCTGCACAAATGAACAGGATTCAGTGGAGCTGAACTCCACTGAACCCGCCTCCTGCCTCCCCGCTCCCTTCCCTGGCACACCTCCCGCCCGCCCTCTCTCCGCCCTCCCTGGAATGCTTCCTCCCCACAACCACTTACCATGCCACGGCTTGGCCGTCTCAGCGGAGGACAGGCACCTGCCTAGCGCTAGCCCAGCGCTGGGCTAGCATGAGTGCTCGCCTGGCGGTAAGCCTCGCAGACATGCCTTACGGCATGTTTGCGACAGTGCGCTCCGGCAAAAAGCTGGAGCGCCGAGCTCAGGATTGAGCTCTCCGTTCACATATTTTAAAATACAGAGGACTGCTTGACATCCTCAGTGACTGGGAATCCTGTAGCACTGTGGAAGAGGGAACACAAAAGTTCTTCCCACTGCATGTATGAAATATGGTATACATTACATATGCATTGCATAAATTATGTCATATATACAGCAGGATGTGCATGCTACAGTGCTCCCCAACCACATCACATGTTGTGATGCATGTACATCAGTAACTGTGTGCAGGAGCCCAGTATTCTGGGTTTCTTGTTTATCCTACAAATATAATTGCGCACACTGCAAGAAATTGCAGCAAATGGAATGAAAAAATACGCTTCTTTAGCTTCTGACAATGACTATGTACTGTGGATTGCACTCCAATTAGTGGAAATGGTCTTCTTGTTGATCAGAAAACCCATGGTATGATTGGACCTTTTTGAAAATGGAAAGTATCCTTCTCTGTGACCTCCACTTTCCCATTTGTTTTTGCTCCTGTGAGTGACAGAAACCACCAGCTGCAGCTGGGTGTGTCACTCCTGGGAGCATTAACCCATTTCTGTCCTCATAAGGTACTGAATTCCATTTCCATTCTGGGCTCTGACCTTCTACATCAGTGCATCGTTTCATAGCTGGTGGACAGTTGACAGCAGCTACTTCCAGAGGCATGCCTAGGATCAGATGGTAAAGATATGCAAAAGGCCAGTAATTGCAATGGGGAAAAAAACCTGCTAGATGTATTCATTATAAATATGTCTTCCTATTTTTGATAAGTTTGTTCAAGGTAGTTAATATATTATAAAAAATACATCAAAAAAATATAAAAGCGCAATGCACTTTTGGGTAGGGAGAGGGATGACATGTTTTGAATTGGTCCTGAATTTCTCGGCTTTCCCCTTTCCATACCTGTTACTCTCACACAATATCTCTTAATTAGAACATTCTCTGCTGCCTTGACCTGCAAGGATTTTTAAAAGCCACTAGAAGTAATTCTTTAATGATCAGCAGGGGCTGACCAGAAGGCAAATCCTGACTACATCAGGGTGTCATAGAGATGGATGGTGACAGGGTATGCACAAACCCTCAAGTGAGCACTACAGAATAAATCCCACGGTTTATTTAGAGCAATCCAAAAAGGGATTTGATGGAAGGCTGAGGCTTCAGTAGTCAGTCGGAATGCACAACCCAGTGGAAAGTTATTCCATACACAGCTTCATTGAGATGTGCATTTCTACAGATCCAATTCAGTTCAGCAGGACAAACATAGTTACTGCCTTATGCTGTGGTCAGATTGATGGGCAGGGGCTCTCTGGGGTTCCACGGAGATCTTTCCTAGCCCTGCTGCAAGATTTCAGGGACTGAACCCGAGACCTTCGGTGTACAAGTGTACGGTCTGCTCAATAGCGTAGCTACAGGGGGGTCAACGTGGTAAGTATTGCAGGCATTGCAATGCATTATACAAGCAGCCCCTCCCACTCGCCCTCTGAATCATCCTGGGCAGTGATGGCAACACAAGCGCCGTCACTTATCGTGCTGCCCCTCCCGTGGCTACACTACTGGCTCTACTGCTGAACTACAGCCCCATTCTCAATTTTGCGCAGAAGAACTTGTCCACACATGGGACCTTTGAACATGGCCTTTTAGGGAACTGGGGTTCCTTCAGCCTTTAGGTTTATATAAATTATAACAACAATAAATCACTTCACTCCTGAATAGAGCAAAATGCAGGAGAAATCAGTCCCCGTTTTACATGATACTACAAGGGCAACCATTTGAGCGAATTTTAAAAAAAACACCAAATATCCCAAGACAGTCAATCTTTTGCATAGGCTTAGGTCCCACAAGAGTGAGAGCTTATCAGGATCTGACTCTCTGATTATCATTACTATTTAAAGGTTATCACCCCCAATACGTTTGCAAATCACTTTTCCTTTATGTTAATTCCTGTGACTATAGTCCTTAGCCCATAAACTGTCACGGAGAATTACTCTATTAATTTATCAGTTGACTAGCTGCCCAGTGATTAATAATTACGAAGGACTCAAAAAGCCATGTCGGAATATTTGTTGTGACCTTTTGGGGACCTATCTATGTAGCAAGAGGGAAAATCATCCTGTGATGCGCTGAGCACCTCCCCATCTCTTTCAACATTGCATTTAAAGAATAGGTGAGTGGGGTATTCAAGCAAACTGGGAGTGAATGTTCCCAGAACTGGGAACATGGCCTTATTCTTACAAAATACCCTATAATCTTATAGGCTGAGCACAGTTGTAAAAGGTTTGCTTACTTCGGAACTGAACGGAGCCCATCAGAAGTTTTCAAAAATCTGTAGTCTGAACTTTCATGGAAGTCTTCAGAGCAACCAGTTTGAGAACTGAAACCTACATCTCAGATGCAACCAACACTTATGACATGCAAGGGCGAGTCATAAGCTGAGGCAGGTGGTAAAGTTCTGGAGTGTTCCACTTCAGGCTGCGGGGGGAGGGGAGTGATATTTTTGAATCCCCCCATCCAAAGGACATCCTAAAGGTAATCCAAACCAGCAAATCAAAAAAAGATCTGTGCATTTAACTTTTCTTGCAATTCTGTCATTTACTATATGCATTTTACATGGGGAAGTGTGCTAGAATATGATCCATTTTTATGCCAATAAAGGTTAAATGAAATGAAATGAATATGATCCATACAGTCTGGTGAAACAGTCCATAATTCTACCACCTTGTAGGAAGATTGATGCTAGCTGTTTTAGGAAAGAAGACTCTAACTGGGCAATTGACCTGGTGGCAGGATCACTTTTTGTAACTCTCCTTTTACCAGTTAGATGAAAACCTTCCATTTACATGCAGGAGTCAAGATATTCCCTTTAACGAAATCAGAAAGACAGGCTTTAAAATAAATAAGCATAGATCCAGTTCAAAGACAAATGGACAGGCGACCTTTGAGGAACAGATCTGAAAGCACAGAATGTTTTCTTTCTACCTTTCTTTCTTCTTACGTTTAAAGATGTTTTACAGATTTCTTTATGGACCATTAAGCTTTCTGGAATCCTGAACATAACATGATGAATTTGTTTTAAGAGCTCACTACTGCAGAGTTTCGATTCAATTCAAAGGGCCGTGTCAGCAGAAGAAATCAAAGAGAAATAAAGACTGTTAGTTGTGTAAATCACCAATGGAGAATTAAAGGACAGGAAGATCCTAACAATTTGGGCCACTGGCTAAAGATAACTACGTTCATTGTACTAGCTAAGCATTTTGCTGGACAACTGAACTAGAATAGATTCAGAAAAGGCTGGAATTATTTTCTTCCAAAGTTCTTGCCTCTTGTAAGCAGTCTGTGTTGTGATTTAATAATAAAGATTTTTAAAAAAACTTTTTGAAACTTAGACTTATTTTTCTTGAAAAAGAAAGCTGAGGGATGAATCTAAAGGTCATCTATTGCTTTAGGGAACTGAGCTTGATGCCATCAGTCTGTGCTGCAGAAGCCTTCCTTAGAATAGTCATTTGGTGTGGTTTCCTTCAGTTTTTTCTGAAAAGAGCATGAATTTTTTTTTTTTTTTAAAGATATTTAATAGTCTTGGGGACCTTTTCAGCTCATGTAGTGTGTCAGTTAAAAAAGGAAAAGATTTACTTCAGGGGAAAGGCTGGCAAAAGAAAATAAGGAATCATCAACCATCCAAAGCTACCATGCTATCCACCACTAATGCATCAAGCATCATCTAGAAAATGTCAAAAATAAAGCTATTCCCTTAACCCAAGCACTGTACTTCTTCAAGCCCCTGATTCACAAGTCACAATAATTAACTAAAACATGAAATATAGATCTGGATACAAGCACACGACAAATTGGTATTGGAAGCTGGGTTTAATAATCCTCTAAAAGGGACCATCTGTTAATAACAACCCTTTCCCTTGATCTCTGATGTGCATTCATGATATAGACACAGATGGATTTTTTTTTTCCCCTGCTGTAACTAAGAGAACATTGCTACTCTGCTGAAACGCTGGTTGCTGTACCTCTTTTTCTAAGTACACCTTTCAAGTCCCAACGGTTATGAGTCTCTCTGGGGTAATAAAATCACTCATCACAGAACTTGGGAGGCAAATATGGACCATCAAATGGAATATGTAGCATTTGGTCTCTTGGGCTGACTGTATTATTCTCTGTGAGCTACAGAGAACCTTATCCAAATGACTATAGTTCTACATTATTAACAATGGGCCTGAATTTGAATGTTTAGTTTCAGTGTGAAATGCTGGTAAGACACTGGACATCAAACACCATTTCTGTATGCAGCAAGTAAACCGTAATTTAAGGTATCAGTAAGCTGAGTAATTCAGATGTGGCTGGTTTTCTCTCGCCTTTTTGTGCTTTTTTGTTTTTTTGTTTTTTGCAACACACTTTGCAGAGAAAAGACACTGGGAAGGGAGGAGAGAGAGAACATGCATTGATTGTATAGTTCTCACAGATAGAGGTCACTAATGGACTGAATTTGAATCACTGTGGCAGAAACCACAAAGTTATATGAAAGTAATCTAGTGAAAAATGAACTCACTTTGAGATTAAGAGCAAAGGCTGCAGAGATGACTAAGAAACTCTCCTTTTTGGAAACAAACAATATTATCTTAAGAGGGGCTCTTAAATAGACCCACAATTGTTAACATGCTTGAAAGCCACAATTGTTAACATGCTTAAACTACAGCTTGTTTTCAAACAAGCCAACCTACGTTCCTGGTGCCAAGGAAAGGAGAGGAAAATCAAATCAACAGGGTCCTACACAGTGGAGATTTGCTGTTCTAACCACTTACAGACACACGCATTCCTGATTCTTGCCTGAAACCATTGCCCAAGTAATGCATTTTCAAAATGGGAGGAGCTGGGGTTGTTTTTAGACAGATAAGTCTCATTCTATATCAAACTCTCCAGCAGACCAGGATATAATCATGACTTATAGCAATGGCTCAAATTAAATCCAGAGACTGAAAGTCAAATGCAGATAAAAATCACATTTTTCAACATCTCTCTCTCTCTCTCTCTCTGTATATAAGAAAGAGCAAATCTTTAGCCTAGCATGTGTACATTCTAACAATTTCTCTTTTGTCTACGCTCCAGACTCCTGCAAACAGTGTCCAGCATTCTGATCAGAAGCCAAGCTGCAAGCAGAACAGCACATTATCCCATTGACTAGGTCCATTTCCCAACTGTGCTGGGCCTGCAGCTTCCTATTTGCTTAAAGTATTCAGTATGACCTAGCTGCAAATAACCAACCCTGTTTTAACATGTGTGAAGCTCAAGATGTATGTGAGCAGAATCTCCAGTTATTCACGGAACGCCAGCTTGAAAAAAAAGAGTTGGAAAAACAAAAGTTTATTGGGAAAAGGAGTTTACGGGCACAGGGCAAGAGCTATTCTAACTGGGTAGCTCTCCTGATGCTGTATTATGTATGGGACAATGCTTCATGGGAAAACTGACCATAAGATAAAGGAACTCAGACTGTCCTGGCTAGAAAGAGAGAATGTTTGAAAGATACTATGTTATGCAGGGAGCAAAGGGATTCATTCCTCACCATTGCAAGTACATACAAGGAGGGACAGTCATGGTCATCTTAAAGAAACTTAGGCAAAAATAGTTTGTGGATCGCCATCCAATCACATCTAAACAGAAAGGGCAAGTTGCACAAGCTTTTCCAAACACTCAGTCTTTATTCTGTGTTCTTTTCAAAAGAATCACATAGGTTACTGCAATTTTCAACAGAAAATGAATCATTGTTATCTCAGGAGGGCCTACCTCAAGGCTTTGCCCTTCCTGTGAGGAGAGATGCACAGCCCTCTGCCTCCTATGACAGCAAAACCCACAACCACCTTTTTCTTGTCCTATAAAGATCCTGCAGCCTTCAATGGATCTGTGGTGTGCACATGTGGGGGGCGGAAATGCCACCTCAAGGGCCTCACTGATCCACACTCCATCACAGGGGGCCTACCCTTTAGTCTGCCCTGAATCCAAGGAGGGCTAGTAAAGGCATCAAGAAAAGAAGTTCCCCACAACACCTCTTAAGAAAGGAATCCATGAATGAACTCTCTGAGAATTTTGACCGTGGGATTAAGCCGCCTGTACAAGATTACACTTCAGATCCAAATTGGTTTTCTTGGTGTATAAGCACAGAGGAGTTAAGAGGCAGTAAGTAAACCAGCGAAGGTGCCGGAGTGGAGTGTGTGAGGCAGAGAGCTCTGCTTCTATGTGTCAATTTCCCATGTTCCCTCACATGCTCCCACCCTCCCTCCTTTCTCGCTAAACCAAGTCTTCACTGAAACCAAACAAAAATAAAAGACAATCTAGCTGCTGAGGAAATCTAATCAGCACTTTCTTATATGCAACCACCGGCTTTTGTATGGATTTGTGCCTTGGACTTTATTAGCTTATTGTAAGCCTTAAAACAGATTTCCTCCATTAAAATTAATTAAAAGCTCCTGTTGACTGATTTCCTCATTCCAGAGAAAAAGGTTGATGGCTTCTCCTTTAGCTTGCAGGCTGCCTTTTTAAAAAAATGTATATTGCATCTCAAACCCTAGAGAGGTTTTTGGGGCTGCTTGGGTCAATTTCTGATTCTCTTTCCCACCCAACCTCCGTTCCTTCTTGGCTTGTCAGGAACCATCATCAGTCTGACCAGCTCCATGAAACAATGCCGCTGTCCACTTGAGGGACTGGAAATACCATTTCAGCCTCCTTCTCCTTCCCACAAGGCATCAAATCCGCCCACTCTGATGTACCCACTGATGGGGCTCTGATGAATACTGATGCAATTTGCAGTTGCCTTCCTGTCCCCCTCCATTTGAATGTCATAATGCTTGTCAGCATGGGCTAACCTGCTGTCTCTCTTCCCAGCCTGGGGTAACTTTGCAAGTTCTCCCTTCCAAAGAAGAAGAGCTCTTCCCTCAACCTCTCCCAATATATGCCCCTCATTTCAGATGGGGGGGGGTGTCTTGTGAGTAGGAAAGAACCAAAGGGGGGAGTTGTCTCTTTTAGGGCTAAGAAATGGCCAGGAGGCACATTGGATAGCACTACGCATTGGGGAGAGGGCTAGAAACTAGAAAGCTATCCCTCTGTTCACGTGAATATTCTCTCTCTCTCTCTCTCTTACACACACACACACACACACACACACACACACACAAGAATCACAAACTGGTATAGGATGGCCAAACCACCATCCTCCTTCCCCAAACACTTGTCACACACAGCCATTGATAAATTTCTCTGCGGTCATGCCTGCGTGTACATCATTGTGTCACACACACAAGGTATCAGTGTATCCATAGCCTGATCCCAGATCAAGAACTGCCTTCATTCCTCCTCTCTCCTGAAGAGAGCAAAATTCCAAACAGCCCTATGCTCTCCCTGCCTACTCAGAAGCAGGTCCCATTATAGTCAATGGGGCTTACTCCCAGGTAAGTACGGACAGAATTGCACCCTGTGCGTCCATTCCTATGCATGACTACTCAGAAGTAAGTCCCATTATAGTAAATGGGGCTTACTCCCAGGTAAGTACGGACAGAATTGCACCCTGTGAGCCCATTCCTATGCATGACTACTCAGAAGTAAGTCCCATTTTAGTCAATGGGGCTTACTCCCAGGTAAGTGTGGACAGGATTGCAGCCTAAAACTCTTTTTTTTGGGGGGGGGGGGGGGGTTGGATATCGCCTGCCTACGGGACCGGGAAGGGATCCAGGAGGGGAGACACGAAACCCCCAACTCTACCTGATGGCTCCGAGGCTGAGACTGCTTCTCTCCCACCCGGCGATCGTAATCCCCCGAGGGCGCCCTTGGCCCCGCCGCCACCGACCCAACTTCGGCAGCTGTCGGCGCGCCTCGCCGCCTCCTCCTCCTGCTGCCGCCGTGGCTTCAAGCGGTATCCAAGGCTGGGCAGCCAAAGCGAGGGCGATCCCAGGCCGGGCGCTGGTGGCCGCCGCCCGCTCGCCCGCAGCCTGGTGGCGCTGCCCGGGGCTGCCTCCGGCTGTGCGCAGCGCTCCCTCCACTTTCTTGCGCCTTCCTCTCTTACGCGGTGGCGGCGGAGGCAGCATCATCCTCTCCCGGGCTCCTCCAACGCGCAGCCCAGGGCTCCGGCATCCCCGAGAAGGCACACGCGCTTCCCCGCCCCCGGTGCCACCTCGCGGGGAGGAGAGAGGCGATCGACTCCAGGCACCGCGGAGAGGCGAGCGCCCCAGCGAGCCTGCTGGCACTTTTCTCTCTGTCCTCGGAGATCAGGAAAGAGGATCACATGGGAGGGAGGCGGAGGCAGGCAGGCAGGACCCGCAGAGCTCTCCACTGGGCACGTGCAGACGTGCTTGTGTGCACGCGTGTGGATCCGTGTTCAGCGTCTGGAGTGCCTCCTCTTCCTCCCCCCAGCTCTTCTCCAAGCCTGGCGCTTGCTGCTTTGCCTGTGCCCTCCTCCGGCTTCTCCAAGGTTCGCTCTGCCTCCTCCAGCAGCAGCTCCTGCAGGTTGATCCCGGGAGCGATGAGGTTTCCAAACGGGCTCTTCCCAGCTAATGGAAGCCCTGCCTTCCCCTCTTCCCCTTTTTCCTTGCCTGACACCCCAGGGAGATGTTTACAGTAATGAATTCAGCTGATAGCCATCTCCCCCCCCCCACTGGAGCCCCTCCCACATTTCCAGTTGCAAAGAATGCTTGAAAGGCAGGGCTGCAGCAGCCTGCAAGCTTTCCAAGAGCCTAAGCCGGACTAGGGGGCTTTCTTCCCTTTCTCACCCCCCCCCCTTTTCATAATCATTTAACCCACTCTTCCCTGGATGGCTCAGAGGCGCGTCTGCCTGGCTTTATTAATGACGCGCGCCTCTATTCGGGAGAATACGGGACCAAGTAGCAATTCGAATCCTAGCCGCTCAGCCTTCGACTTCGTGGCTCTGCCCTGCGCTGGCTGCTTTAATTGCCCCAATAGAGGCTCCCTGACATCCCCCTCTTGTCCCAGAGGGTCTCCCTAGACCAGTGGTTCCCAAAATTATTAGCACCGGGACCCACTTTTTTAAAGGACACTCTGTTGGGACCCACCTAGGTTTACCAGACTTTTTAAAAAGGAGAGTTAGAAAAAAAAATATTTTATTTTATTTATAAGGAATAATAACCAAAAGACCCTCAAACGTTTATCTCCCTGTATTTACACACGCTGGCAAACTGCAGGAGCTGAGCTCTTTGCAGGGCTATTAGAAGCTACAGTATCTAATTGTTGAATAACTTCAGTGCTTGAAGCAATTATCTATCTTTTCATCACTCTTTGGTGACCCACTAAAAATCAGATTGTGACCCACCAGTTAGTCCTGACCCACAGTTCAAGAACCACTGCTCTTAGACTCTATGAGATCTTTCTGAATAAAGGCCTCCTTGCTTGATCCTCTTCTGCCTGGAAGTAGATGGATGCACCTTTATTCCCATGGGAATAGCACTGGGGGAGTGAGAAAGAGACCCCCTTGGCTATAATATGCTACATTCATGAAAGGTGAAAATGTGCATGAAAAGAAATTCTTCACTAAGGGGAAGTATGATTGAGGCTGATAAAATGAAGTTGGCTTCTCCAAATGATATGGGGAGAAGTTTCTCTCCCTCTGGCACACTGTTAGGGCCAGGGACCGTTCAAGAAATGGATGGGTGGGATTTAGGAAGGACAAATTGAAGAATTTTTCACACAGTGCACAATTTGCCTGTGGAATCCATTGGCACAAGATGTGGTTACTAGATTGGATGGCTTTAAAAGGGGATTGGAAGTCATGGAGGACAGGCCAAACAATGGCTGCTAGACATGGTGGCTGTACTCTACCTCCTGGTTGGGTGGCAGCATGCCTCTGAATACCAGCTTCAGGGGAGCAAAGTTGGGAGAGACTTGAGCTTTTCTGCTGGTGGACTTTCCCAGAATCAGCTGATGGGCCACTGTGGGAAAACAGGATGTTGGACTAGGTGGGCCCCTGGCCTTACGAATGCAATCTAATGAGTATGATTACTATTAATTTTTTCAAAACCTTTATCTAGCAAAAGCAAATCAATGGATGTTATCAGTAGATCTCTAGAGAAGGAAGAGATCTGTTTTACATTATCTTGGATTTTCTAAATGGATGGAGAAATCCAGGAGTCTGTGGAAGGGAGGGGGAGAGAATCCAACCCTTCAGTGATGCATTCGGAGTAAACCAGCAAGCCACTTTTCAAACAAGTCCAAGCTGCATCTGCTATATAGTAGATGAATGGGAATTCTGGTCTGTTTTCACCAGTCTAAAATTAATTTGAATTTTTATGTTCTAAGAGCTTTGCTACAATATAAACTGGGGAGGGGGGAAGAGGTTGAACCTGCTGGATCTTGCTGGTTCAAATATACATTATCCAGATTGCATGTTTTACATTATTTTTAGTGCCAGGAGTAGAGGAAAAATCAGTGAAACTGATCATTGCCATGTGTTCAATAGTTTTGAGGGAGGTTGTTTTTTTTTGTTTTTTTTTCCTTTTTAAGCAATTGAAATCCCTTCAGTATTTTGTTTTCCTTTCCAGGCTGCCTTGTCATTTTCTGCTCTGCTACAGTTCAAAAAAAGCCCAGTCACTTGACCCAAGAGGTCTCAATATTCCAAATTCACTTGGTTTGCTCCATCCTCATCATTGGGGGGGGGGGCAGCGTTAAGCAGTCACTTGCACGTGTGAATGGCTTGGATGCGTGAACAACCTAGCACAGAGATCTATTACCACAGATCACCTCAAGAAACCATACTTTTCACTGTGGTCCCTGCAGAGCTGACCATCCATCTACTGTAGTGTGGGATGGGGGGGGGTGAGTGAATCAGGTCTAATCATTGTACTGTATAAGCTGGAGTGAAATCCCTCTCTGGTGCTAAGATAGGAAAGTTCAACTCTCCCCCTTCCCTTTTGCAGCGCCCACACGCACAAGCAACCCGATTTGCACGATCACAGCAATGCACTAGATGAGAGGATAAAGGCAGGCAGTGTGTCGATCGCAGGGCCTCCAGAAAATCCCCAGACCAGCCAAACCTGCTAAACACTTGGATCCCAACCCTATGCAGGTCTACTCGGAAGCAAGTCCCATCCTAGTCCCTGTGGTTTACTCCCAAGTAAATGTGGCTAGGATCGCAGCAAGAAAGTGCCTGTCCGGGCCTTCCAAGTGGAGGCTAAAGCTGCCAAGCTATTTACATGGGAAAGTCGAGGCAGACTGGCTCCGGAGGGCACGCTACCAGACCTGTTTCCCTGGGCACTGGTGCCACCATCACCGCCCACGTCTGAGCTTGGTGGAGAAGGTCACCAGCGGGTCCCAGTGGCCCGATTTCCTTTCCAGGGCAGCTGATCCCCTGCACTGCCCCTCCCCATGACAGCCCCCCCGCTCTGACCCCTAGATCATTCTCTGATGGAGCCAGTCCCGCCTTGCCTGAAACGGAAGCGCGATCAGTCAGGGGGAGGGAGAAAGCTGGCACCGTTATCAAGAGCAAGGTGGAAATGATCACCAATGGGAAGGAAAACGGCGGAGGGGGGGGAGCTCCAGTAAAATCTCTCGTCTGTGCATGTAGATTCCTGCCATGGAGGAAACCACCAGGCTCGAAAGGGTTAAAGCTGCCCTAAAGCGTTTAGCACCCCTTTGCTGGGCAAAACGGGGGGGAGGGTTGTATTTGCAAGTGGGTGGTTGGCTGATGGGGAAGGGGGGGCTTGTTTTCTTCAGCAGAACGTTTGGATTTAATGGAGGGGGTGTCTTCTACACAACCCACGACGCGAAATCGCAGCCCGATCCCAAACCTTTCCGCATTTGCCCGGGAGTAAGAGCCCAATCCCAAGCATGCCTACTCAAAAGTAAGTCCCATGAGAGTCACGGGGGTATACTCCCAGGTAAGCGTGGCTAGGACTGCAGCCTAAGCCCGACCAGAAAACTCAGAGTGGCGCTTTCTCTGGAGGAAACCGGCCCAAGACGCTCACAGGTGTGGAGCTGATCCAGTCCGGATTTGGATGCTCTTGCGAGGCACGAGAGCCCAGACACGGCGTCGCCTCTCCCCCCCCACGATCCTGTTCCACGTGGAGCTGCACCCCCCCCTACCTTGTCTACGCGATAAACAAATGCATACACAATCGTCGGATAGGAAATTCACCCCTCCCACTGCCACCCTCCACGCCTAGGCATGTCTACTCGGAAGTAAGCCCCATTATACTCAATGGGGCTTACGCCCAGGTAAGTGTGGATAGGATTGGAAGTGTAGACCTGAGCTGAAAACCTCCCAGCAGAACCGGCCACCTTGAAACACTGAGCCCAAATACGGTTACTCTGGAGAAAGTGGAATGGGGATCGCAGGCTGCACTGCCTGGCCAGGGGGAGAGCTTCCCCAGCCATCTCTCCTTTCTTGCAGTCGCCCAGAAGCTAAACCTGCGCGCCTATGCCTCTTACTGGGATGGGGGGAAAGGTCCCGGGTTCAGAGCCCAATCCTTTGCGTGCCTACTCAGAAGTAAGTCCCGTTATAGTCAATGGGGATTACTCCTAGGTAAGTGTGGATAGGATTGCAGCCTTAGAGCCCCATCCTACGCATGTCTTCTCAGAAGTAAGTCTTATTATAGTCAATGGGGCTTACTCCGAGGTAAGTGTGGATAGGATTGCAGCTTCAGAGCTCCCTCCCATGCATGTCTACTCAGAATTAAGTTTCATTATAAATGCGACTTACTCCTAGGTAAGTGTGGATAGGCTTGCAGCCCCAGAGCCCATCCTAGGCATGTCTACTCAGACGTAAGTCCCGTTATAGTCAATGGAGCTTACTCCCAGGTAAGTGTGGCTAGGATTGCAGCCTCAATTTGGTTTCTAAGAGCCCCAGCCTATGCATGCCTGCTCAGAAGTAAGTCCCACTATAGTCAGTGGTGTCTACTTCCAGGTAAGTGTGGCTAGGATTGTACCCTAAGCCCCCACAACGAGGAGCAGCAGCTGGTCCTGGGAAGCATCTACAGAAGCAGAAGGGTGGGGGGGGGGAGAGAGAGAGAGAAGCCGATTACCTGCGGACACCGCGGTGGCTCTCCTTCCTTCGGATCTCACCCAAACCCCACTGGGTCAGGCAGGTGGAGAGGGAAGCGGCCCGACTCCGGCATTGTCTTGGCTTAAGGATCCCCGCCAAGGTCTGGCTCGGTTCCATAGCTGGCAAGAGCCGCGACCGTCCTCATCCTCGCCCGGGCTTCTGGGGGCGACGTGCGCAGGGCTCTTCCCCAGCCGCTGTCCAGCCGGTGGTGCGAGCCAGGGAGCCCCAGGGGCAGCAGGAGGGCGGCCGATCCAATCCCCGCCGCCACCCGCACACCTCTCCCGACGGCTGCAGGTCTTCGGCCAACTTGCAGGAGAGTCAACGCTGGCCACGCGGAGCCCAGAGAAGCGCCGTCGCTCCGAGAGGCGAGGATGGTGCCGGGGAGCCGCAAGCGGGAGCTGCACCTTCCTCGAAACTCCGCCGTCTAGCAAAAGAAGCGGGAGGCGCTTAACCCTTTGCGGGCGAGTGGAGGCAGCCGCCAGGGGAGGGAGCCGCTGATGCGACGGCTGGCCCCGGCGCCTCTGCAGAGAAACACGCCCCAAACACACCGATTGGCACAGCCCCCCGGCGGCCCTGCCTTGGGGGCGAGTGAGGGGTGGCTCCGTGGCCCGCGTCCCCGCTCTCCTCTGGATGAATGGAAGGACGGAGAGAGGAAGACACTACCGTAGTTCCCGACGGAACTCTCCAAGGGAATGCCATCCTTGGATTCCAGGCGAAGGAGAGGGCGCCAAGAGCGCAAGCTTCTTCAGGTCTACTCAGAAATAAGCCCCATTATAGTCAGTGGGGCTTACTCCCAGGTAAGTGTGGAGAGGAATGCAGCCTAAGAGCCCAAACCTAGCCAGGTCTACTCAGAGGTAAGCCCCATTATAGTCAGTAGGGCTTACTCCTAGGTAAGCGTGGATAGAGTTGCAGCCTGTGAGCTTATTCCTATGCATGTCTACTCAGAAGTAAGCCCCCTTATAGCCAGTGAGGCTTGCTCCCAGGTAAGAATGGGTAGGATTGTAGCCTCAGGGCCCAAGTCTATCCAGGTCTACTCGGACGTAAGCCTCATTATAGTCAAAGGGACTTGCTCCCAGGTAAGTGTGGCTAGAGTTGCAGCCTCAGAGCCCAGCCAGGTCTACTCGGAAGTAAGCTCCATTACAGTCAGTGGGGCTTACTCCCAGGAAAGTGAGGATAGGGATTGCAGCCTTACTCAGCAGGAAGTTGGTCACCCTCTCTCACTGCTCCCTTTGTGACATTTGGACTGTCTCTGCCCCCCATCTCCATTTCGGGCACTGATCGTGGAACAGTAGGAAGAATCGGCTTCACACTGGCCACGGGTGTGTACGCGAGAGACGGCGCGTGTGCATTTTACAACAACTTCGTGGCGTCACAGGCAGGGAGGGGAAGGGAGCCAAGCTTGCCAGTCTTCCCTCTCGAGATTGCCACCTACTACGTCTCCGCGAAGACTCGATCGTGTTCCAATCTGGTTCTGCTTCGTGCAGGGATTCTGGTTTGCAGGGAGCGCGGAGTCGTCCGGGGATGGTTGGCACAAACCAGGCTGTGACCACTGGGCGCCTGTCTGGGAGGGGCCAGGGCACATTTGAGATGAGAGGTGCATGGCCGTCTGTCACATCACTAAGGAGATCAGGAGGAAACCATGTGGCTCTCTGCCTTGCTGCTCCAACACTCATGTATTGAATAATGGGGGGGGCGGGGCGCAGAGGAGAACCCAAGATGTAACCCGCCCTACATAGATTGATTCTACTTACTTCTGTCATTAGTTTTCCCACGCGTGCAGAGAGTTAAGCCATTTCTGCCTAAAGTTGCACATACGCAACAGTGATAAAATGTGTACACCTGTGGGCTGGGCAGAAATGGAGGGGGTGGAAGGAAAGGAGGGGGTGTGTAGCTCCTTTCCTTCTCTAAAGTAACTCTACATGTGGAAAAAGATAGCACATGGGGCCAGGAATTGACTACACCGGGTCTACTCCAGACTAAGGCTGCACTCCTATCCACACTTTCCTGGGAGTAAGCCCCATTAGCTGTACTGGGACTGACTTTTGAGTAGACATCCTTTGCACACTTACTTGGGAGTAAGCCCCATTGACTGTACTGAGACTGACTTCTGAGTAGACATGCAAAGGATTGGGCTCTTAAGGCTGCAATCCTATGCACACTTACCTGGGAGTAAGCCTCACTGAACACAATGGGGCTGACTTCTGAGTAGACATGCATAGGATTGGGCTGTAAGTGGTTTGTGAATGACAGCTACAGTCTAGTGAATCCCAGGACCTTGAAATTCAGTTTGGATTTGAACTGGTTAAAAACAGGTTGGTTAACATTTTTTTTTTTTTCCTTTGCTAAAATCATAAAATGATCTCCTAAAGGAATTAAAATCCTTTGGGATGGAACCAATAGCTATTCCCTTTCAGTCCATTATCGGTTTCAAAGTTGACCTGGAGAAAATCCTCTGAGATGGGAGATAGAAAATGTAAAGGAAGATGGAAAAAAACCCATAGTCCTGTGTAAGGAGCAGGGAAGCCAAATTGCACATAGTATCTGTCAGAGTTGCTGTGCAAATCCTTTTGCTTAGTCAAGGTGGCAGTATAGCACAGGATTAGGCAGTTTGCAGGGACATTAGCATGTAGCTGTGTGGAGCAGAAAATCTGACAAGTAGGAAGATGCAGGCATTTAACCGCCTACTCCAATCTCCCACCTCCACCCGCTCCTCCTTCCTTAAGGCTGATTTATTTTTTCCTCCTTTGAATTATTAATCTTTGTTATAGCCTGATTACTTAACCAACCCTTAAACACAGACTTTTCTATTTTAAAAAAGTGTAGGGACATTTTAAAAAAATTTTATTAACATGTTTTCCATAGTTGTAAAAGAAACCAGCTTGAACAGCAAACAGAACTATAAACGCTCAACCAACTGCAGCATGTTCAGAAAGAGGGCTTCTTACTTCAGGGAAGGTGGGTTATGCATCCATACTAAAAGCCTGTTTTTACAGGACATTTTTTTAAGGCTCTAGTCCTCAGTGCGCTTGCTTAAATTCCATTTGATTGTCTTCGGCTTGCAGGGCTGGATTTAGGGGCAAGATGGGCCAGGCAATTTCCTAGGCCCCTGCTCTTGAAGGGTACAAGGCATTTCAGTATTCTTAAAATAATAATTCAAACAAAGAGGACAGATAAAGTAATATAGTTGTATCACATGATTTACAGAGCCATCCATGGAGATTTATTATCTTATAGGATAGAGTTAAATCATATTCAATAAAAATTAAGTATTTGAAAATCAGAGAAATTGGAATCATAGAGCCTCATTTTGGGGGGGGGGGGAGGACATGATGGGAAGAGATTTGGCTTCATCTAGTTCTCAGGACCAGCAAGTAGAACCATCACAGCAACTTTGTCCATGAGTGAAAATCCAGTGCAACTCTCCCGCTGTTCTGGGCAATACTCGAAATATAGGAGGGAAAGGGCTCAGAACCCTTAATTTATAATAGCCTCCTTAGCCTTATTTTGCCATAAACAAAATGGCATTTTGTTTGTATACAACAGGGGTGCCCAAACCCCAGCCTTGGGGCCACTTGCTCTCCAAGACTCTCAATGCGGCCCTCAGGGAACCCCCAGTCTCCAGTGAGCCTCTGGCCCTCAGGAGATTTGTTGGAGCCCGCACTGGCCTGAGGCAATTGCTCTCAGCCTGAGGGCGACTGTTTGACCTCTCCCATGAGCTGTGGGATGAGGGCTCCCTCCACTGTTTGTTGTTTAAAGTCTGTGATGCAGTAGCAGCAGCAAAGGAAAGGCCAGCCTTGCTTTGTGCAAGGCCTTTTATAGGCCTTGAGCTATTGTAAGACCTTCATTCATTCATTCATATAAGTTCATCTTTAATATATTCATTTATGTAAACTTATGTAAATTTATTCAAATTTTAAATGTAAATTAATTATTTTTTTCCCTGGCCCCTGACACAGTGTCAGAGAGATAATGTGGCACTTCTGCCAAAAACTTTGGACACCCATGCACTAGAGGATGGACTGACTAAATGAACTGATTGATGGACTGAATGAATGGAGACTGCTAGAGACTGGTGTGTGGCTGCCATGCCCAGGAGCTTCTGGGAACCAAAGTGTTGGGGCCACTTGCTCTCCAGGACTCTCAATGCGGCCCTCAGGGAACCCCCAGTCTCCAATGAGTCTCTGGCCCTCTGGAGATTTGTTGGAGTCCGCACTGGCCTGAGGCAATTGCTCTCAGCCTGAGGACGACTGTTTGACCTCTCGCATGAGCTGTGGGATGAGGGCTCCCTCCACTGCTTGCTGTTTCACATCTGTGATGCAGTAGTGGCAGCAAAGGAAAGGCCAGCCTTGCTTTGTGCAAGGCCTTTTATAGGTCTTGTGCTATTGCAAGACCTTCATTCATTCATATAAGTTCATCTTTAATATATTTTAGATTGTGAGCCCTTTTGGGACAGGGAGCCATTTAGTTATTTGATTTTTCTCTGTAAACCGCTTTGTGAACTTTTAGTTGAAAAGTGGTATAGAAATACTGTTAGTAATATTCATTTATGCAAACTTATGTAAATTCATTCAAATTTTAAATGTAAATTCTTTTTTCCCCAGGCCCCAGACACAGTGTCAGAGAGATGATGTGGCCCTCCTGCCAAAAACTTTGGACACCCCTGGTATACAATATTGTATACAATATACAACTTACAGCAAAATCCTATGCATGTCTACTCAGAAGTAAGCCCAGGACTTACTCCCAGGACAGTGTGTATAGGATTGCTGCCTTATGCCCAGGTTGCCAGAAGTCTACCCAAGACAGTGGACAAAGTGGGTGGGCGGGGGAGGGGGGCTAGGGACCAGGGCACTTGGGGGTGTCAGAGGGGCCTGTGATATGTGTGTGTGTGTGTGGGAGGGGGAGGCAACTGGGGCAGCACACTCTCCCTTCACAGTGCTCCCGGTGTTTCCAGGGCTCTTTGGGGGGGGGGGGAGCACTGCAAACTGGGTCCACTTGACTTCCATTTGCTCCAAACGGCTCTGAAATGGAGCCTTCCAGAAGCAGGAAGGTGTGTCCTGTGCAGGGCCAGGGCAACGCAATGACATGGGGGTGTGTGACATTTCTGCATTACCATTTTGCCCAGTCCCAGGAGCCGAGGGGCTCCTGTATGCTGCTGCCAAGATTTTACCCTTCCTTTAGGCATGCCCTTACAGGTTCTGAAGAGAAAACTCGTCCACCTCAAAATTCCCTCAGGACCTATGGTCAGGGTCTGTAATCTATAGGGAAGGGTAGACTTGGCCTCTGCATTGAAATTCTTGGGGAAGGCCAGCTCCACTGGCTGCTCAGTGGTGCCATTAACACTCTGGGCAGATTTGTCCTCTGGCAGAGACCATGCCCTCCCCTCCCCTGCCCTTGGTATGCTGTGCATGTGTCTTACTGACCCTTCTTATTTATTGCAATTATACAGTTTAAAATGTGAGCATTGCTCTGTAGAATAGTATATGTGGTGAGCTGTTGTAGCAAAGAAGCTAAGAGACTGAGCTGAGAATCAGGACTTCCTGACCTTCCCAGGTGGCCCTAGGCCAGCCATTCCCTCTTAGTTGCAATATGGAGATCATAATATTCACTTAACTTACTGGGTTGCTGTAAGGGTGACAACGATAATGTACATA
This sequence comes from Tiliqua scincoides, assembly GCF_035046505.1. Taxonomy (NCBI): domain Eukaryota; kingdom Metazoa; phylum Chordata; class Lepidosauria; order Squamata; family Scincidae; genus Tiliqua; species Tiliqua scincoides. The sequence continues at coordinate 290,598,104 of NC_089821.1, read as the reverse complement.
AAGTGCTCTGAGCATTCAAAATGCTACGTGTTCTATATGTTATATAAATGCTACATGTTCTATAGGCACGGATCAAATGAGCAAAAAATATCCACATCTGCACAACTGCCGCAAGCAGCTCAGGATTGGGCTGTGAGTTTGCAGAGAATGCAACTCTAGTTCAAGGCGAACAATGATGAACAACAGAGGCTTAAAGCCAGGGACTCATTCAGACCTCCTTCTGTTTTATTTACTGATATCTGGGGAATGAAGGGTGCTGGTCTTTCTCAAAAACAACTGAGACCAACTGTAGAAGCTGGCTAGTTGGCACTGAATTTGGATTACTCTGGTGTAAAACTGGCACCTGAACACAGAGCCCTGACCACTAGGCGTTCATCTCATTCATTCAGTGGCATTTGATTGCCATGCCATTTGATTGCCATGCCAGTGAGCAAATCCTGCTCAGTGCACAACAGACGAGGAGGAGGGACACATCCATTGCACTACAACCCTAAGCAAGATCCCCCTGGGAAGAGAAGAGAGAAGCCTTCCACCCTCAGAGCAGACTTTTGAGTTTCCATATCAAAGGCTGATGTGATCTCTATGCCTTAGTGGGGAGTGAAAGGGGAAAAAATAATGGGATTTTTCTTGAGGCAGGAAATAATGGCTCCTTGAAGTCAATGCGTCTTTCCATGTATTGAATAGATTGCAGATTAATAACAGTAACCTCTTTTATGCAAGTAAAGTTCTTTAAAATCAGGTTGCCTTGGTTCCCACTAAACTCCTGCCCTCTCTTATTATGACCCGTGCATGTTATGGTATCCCAAGCCTGTCCATTGCGATTGTTAATCACAAGGAAGTTCCATTGTGTTTAATATGGCTGACTCCCAAGTAAATGTGTAGGAGTGCAGTCTCTGCAATAACCTTATGCACTAGTCTTACCCTTTATGACAAGGGATAGGATTGGGCCATTCTCTGACAAAGTCTTATTGTATCAATTGGCTTTGCTTTTCTTTCCTTTTTTTTTGCAGTGTGGCATGACCCTTCTGTTTGTACCTTGGCTCTGTGACAGTGCATAGAGCACACCACCACCAGACCAGACCAGACCAGACCAAGCTGCCCTTACAAAGTGGCAGCAGAATCAGAGCTGCGCAGAGGCATAACTAGGGCAGAGCCGGAGGGGCACCTGCCCTGGGGCGCTACACCAAAGGGAGGCGCATGACTGCCCCTCAGGCTTCACCCGAGTTACAGAGGAGGTGCTGGTGGCTTTGTGCCCCCACATTCTCCTTTGAGGGGGAGCCTCCATGGGAAAAGGAACAAGGGGTGCAAAGTTGCCACAGTGAGTGCCCCCTCCTCTGGGGAGAACCCAGAAGTGATGTCCCTGCCCCAGGCATCAGGGCAGTGCATTAGTCCTCTGGAGCTGTGCTGCTGTGGACCGTGGACTGCACCAAGGCAGGTAAGTTGGCAGGGGCATTTTATGAGTGGGAAGGGGGTAGGCTAGGGGTGTTTGGGAATGGGTTGGGGGAGGGCAGGGGGCAGACTGGGGTGGATCTTGGCAGCAAATGTGCATGCCAGATCCTATCACCCATTTTTTTACCCACTCTGCTCTCTTTATCTCTCTATATAGATGTATAGCTGGTGTGGGTCCAATGAGATCCATAGGCCAACAGGGATCTAGGCAGAGGTAAGGGAACCAGAGGTAAGAGGTAACCCAATTTCCCTTACCTTGAGCAGGCCTCCTGATTCCCTGTCTCACCACAGCATGCTGAGCATGTTGCCATAGCATGGCCTCATGCTTTAGCATGGCAGGGGATAGGACTGGGCAATGAGAATCAGATTTCTGGATGCATTTCAATTCAGACACTTATGTTCTACTTCAGGGGAAGCTACTCAACACTCATCAGGAATAGAACAGTTGAAATTTGCTGGACTCCAGGACAGCTCAGTCTCTAGCAAAGCTGTCACCGAGGATATCGCCACTTCCCTTTCTGGTTTTCGAAGATGCAACAACACTCTTAGGCTGTGACGCTAAGCACAGTTTTATAGAAATTAGTGAGAAGTGGTTCCACATTTTGTGTGGCAATTGTATGTGGCATTAGTGCTTCGCTGGGGTTCAAATAACACACAGGCAACTTATGGCGCACCCTTAAACACCTGCTCACACACACCTGGACACATTCGGGTCACATTTTCTCACTATACATACTGGTATATCTATGGCAAACACAATGGCCACCTAAAGGTAGAACCACACTCTGTTTTCACTTACTTGTGGCCTTACAGCTGATTCACACATGCTTGCACATAATTTATAAGTGAAAATGTGAACAGTAACATTTGCAATGAGTTCAGATGTGAAAAACTTCGTATCTGATAACTCACACATGCAAGTCATCCCTTGATGACTGATAGAGGAAGAGACTTCTGTAACCCAACTCTGTGCATGTACTATTCAGAAGACCTACTGAACTTAATAGAACTTACTCCCAAATAAGTACACAAAAAATTCCTCATTACACTGTGAGAGTTACTTCCAAATAGACATGTTTAATATCAGACTGTTAGTTTTGCGCAATGATTTTAGATTATATACTGGCGCCTACTCACAGACCATCGCTATTGCCCTAGAATACTGGCCGTATATCTCCCATTGATCAAGGCATCTTCTTTCTGCTCTCTAATCACAACAATGTTAAAATAGTATTTGGTTTGCACCTCTGAGTGGCTCAATTATTAAAGGGCAATAGGATAGTGCTTCAGGTGGGGGGAACATACTTTATATCATACTGTGTATTTATATCAGGCAAATCCAGTGTCCAAATTGTGTCATGCTGTAGCCTTACAAGCAGCCCAGTTTTAACCTGTGTGGGAACAGGCAGGCCGACTGTCCTGCACTGTATCCAGCACAGGTTTAAGAGTGGATAGAGCACAACTTGGAGTTAGGGGACTTATGTCTCCTTACCCCAAGTAATGCCCCAGTCACTGCAATGGGGCTACAGATCTGGGCCAGTGAAATTGCTGGCACAGATCCAAGCAGCCTGGTGTAATATCGGGCTGCTTGGGAGGGGGTCAGGATCTGGCCTAAGTGCTGGAGGTCAGTCCCACTCCCTCCCCCCACCCACACTCCCTGCCTCGAAACACCCCAATTCCACCCTCCCCAACCCCCTGCACCAGTCACTCTCAGCCAGCGTGAACTCACTGGGTCCAGTACTGGATCTGGTGCAGAGAGGGCAACATGTGTCCTGCACTGGCCTCCCCGACATCCAAAGGTACGTAGCATGAACTTGCTTTATGGCATGTTCACAACACCCAGAAGACAACGCAAGTGAGTTAAGCCAGCATATATGCCAGTTTGGATTGTGCCCTAAGCAACAGAGCAAAAGGTAAGGCTATGCAGATGAAGGAGTGGGGACCTACAAATCAGTGTAGACTTCAGTTCTGAATGGCATCTAGAAAGTTCTGTGGGACGAAGGAAATTGATTGAGACACACTTGAGAAATGGCAATGCCTGTCTCTCATCCCAGATATTGGGTTCACTGGAACCAGGAAGCATATCCAGCTCCCCCTTAACCCACTCAAGTGATGTTTCCAAATGCACACATTTACCTCCTCTCTTAGAAGTAAGTTGTTGCCTTTGGCTCATATGGGGGAAAAAAATAAAGATACTAACATGGGGATAATACTTGCCAGTGACCTTGGTGACCTTGCAAATATATGGGATCTCTGTAATGGATATTGTCCTGGACAGATTAAAAAAAAAATTCCTGGAATGTTTTTAATTAGAGAGCTACCAAGAATAAAACCCATCCTTGTCCTCTGGTGTCCCATCCTTATCTGCTGGTGCTGCAATTTATTTCACTTGACAGACTGCCTTCTTTCTTCCATTTTTTAAAAAGTAGATTTTGATAGAATCATAGCTGATCATATGTGAGAATAGCTATTGGCAATTTCTCAGAGTCTGTTCCCAAGGGACAAAGACATCAAGGGAGTCTCACCAATTTCCTCTCATCTTGAAAGCCCCACAAGGAGATATCAATGTTCTCTCTCTCTCTCTCTCTCTCTCTCTCTGCGCCTCATTTGAAAAGTTGTGGCCTTCTAATGACATGAGAAAAGTGATCCGAAAGTCAGAATCTCCTGCAGATGAATAGACATGTTTTTTTGGTTATATAGATAACCTTGGGGATACCTTGTCAAATTATTCTGATCTGAAACCAAGATGGACATGTGTCAGTATACTGTAGTAGATGTAGTTAGGGATATTCATGTCGATGTGTACATGTGTAAGTTTGCACATGGGGAAAGCATTTTACTTTTTTAACCGATTTTTCCCTGTTCTAGATCTTTTAACCCTACTCCCCTCTACAGAGGTTTCTGTGATGTCTCAGCATCCTAAAAGTAGCTGAGGCAAACATTCTGCAATAGTCCTTGTCCTTTTTAAAGCCTTGTCCTGGAAAGACTTGTCTGTTTGTTTCACGTGGCTGCTCTCTTCCAAGGGAGCTATCTTTTTTACCTGTGCTCAGCTGTCCTGCTATGCTCAAAAGATATTCCTTGGGCATATGTGTTTATATGGTGGGATAAGGGGACTTGAACCCCAGGTACAGAGTTTCTTAGCAGTTCTTTACTTTTGACCCTTTGCTGCTGATGCTATTGTGAGTCCTGTGGGATGGGAGGGGTGCTTCGACTTCTTTTTGTCATGGTGTGTGTGTGTGTGTGTGAGGGAGTATTCTTGGAGCATCTTCCCATGTTTCAGGTGCAGACTGTGGACGTGTTATTCATTCCTTGCCCCAAGGGAAGGTGAAAAGAGTCCAATCTCTCCAGAGTGCATGGAGGCTGCTTAAAACAACAGTAATAGAGGCCCAGTGGAAGTGTATACCGCAAAGGAAGAAGGGCTCCACTAAGTCCAGGAGGGTGCCTGCATGGCTAACCAGCCAAGTTAGAGAGGCCGTAAAGGGCAAGGAAGCTTCCTTCCATAAATGGAAGTTTTGCCCTAATGAGGAGAATAAAAAGGAACATAAACTGTGGCAAAAGAAATGTAAGAAGGTGATACGGGAGGCCAAGCGAGACTATGAGGAACGCATGGCCAGCAACATTAAGGGGAATAATAAAAGCTTCTTAAAATATGTTAGAAGCAGGAAACCCGCCAGAGAAGCGGTTGGCCCTCTGGATGGTGAGAGAGGGAAAGGGGAGATAAAAGGAGACTTAGAGATGGCAGAGAAATTAAATGAGTTCTTTGCATCTGTCTTCACGGCAGAAGACCTCGGGTAAATACCGCTGCCCGAAGGGCCCTTCCTGACCAAGGAATTAAGTCAGATAGAGGTTCAAAGAGAAGATGTTTCAGACCTCATTGATAAATTAAAGATCAATAAGTCGGGCCCAGATGGCATCCACCCAAGAGTTATTAAGGAATTAAAGAATGAAGTTGCTGATCTCTTGACTAAAATATGCAACTTGTCCCTCAAAACGGCCACAGTGCCAGAGGATTGGAGGATAGCAAATGTCATACCAATCTTTAAAAAGGGAAAGAGGGGGGACCTGGGAAACTGTAGGCCGGTCAGCCTAATATCTATACCGGGTAAGATGGTCGAATGCCTCATCCAAGATAGAATCTCAAAACATACAGATGAACAGGCCTTGCTGAGGGAGAGTCAGCATGGCTTCTGTAAGGGTAAGTCTTGCCTCACAAACCTTTTAGAATTCTTTGAAAAGGTCAACAGGCATGTGGATGCAGGAGACCCCATGGACATTATATATCTGGACTTTCAGAAGGTGTTCGACACGGTCCCTCACCAAAGGCTACTGAAAAAACTCCACAGTCAGGGAATTAGAGGGCAGGTCCTCTCCTGGATTGAGACCTGGTTGAAGACCAGGAAACGGAGAGTGGGTGTCAATGGGCAATTTTCACAGTGGAGAGAGGTGAAAAGTTGTGTGCCCCAAGGATCTGTCCTGGGACCGGTGCTCTTCAACCTCTTCATAAATGACCTGGAGACAGAGGTGAGCAGTGAGGTGGCAAAGTTTGCAGACGACACCAAACTTTTCTGAGTGGTGAAGACCAGATGTGATTGTGAGGAGCTCCAGAAGGATCTCTCCAGACTGGCACAATGGGCAGCAAAATGGCAGATGCGTTTCAATGTAAGTAAGTGTAAAGTTATGCACACTGGGGCAAAAAATCAAAACTTCATATATAGGCTAATGGGTTCTGAGCTGTCTGTGACAGATCAGGAGAGAGATCTTGGGGTGTTGGTGGACAGGTCGATGAAAGTGTCGACCCAATGTGCGGCGGCAGTGAAGAAGGCCTATGCTTGGGATAATTAGAAAAGGTATTGAGAACAAAATGGCTAATATTATAATGCAGTTGTACAAATCGATGGTAAGGCCATACCTGGAGTACTGTGTCCAGTTCTGGTCACCACATCTCAAAAAGGACATAGTGGAAATGGAAAAGGTGCAAAAGAGAGCAACTAAGATGATTACTGGGCTGGGTTACCTTCCTTATGAGGAAAGGCTATGGCATTTGGGTGCTCTTTAGCCTAGAAAAGAGATGCCTGAGTGGGGACATGATTGAGACATACAAAATTATGTATGGGAAGGATTGAGTGGATAAAGAGATGCTATTTACACTCTCACATAATACCAGAACCAGGGGACATCCACTAAAATTGAGTGTTGGGAGGGTTAGAACAGACAAAAGAAAATATTCCTTCACTCAGTGTGTGGTTGGTCTGTGGAACTCCTTGCCACAGGATGTGGTGACGGCATCTGGCCTGGATGCCTTTAAAAGGGAATTGGACAAGTTTCTGGAGGAAAAATCCATTGTGGGTTACAAGCCATGATGTGTATGCGCAACCTCCTGATTTTAGAAATGGGCTATGTCAGAATGCCAGATGCAAGGGCGGGCACCAGGATGCAGGTCTCTTGTTATCAGGTGTGCTCCCTGGGGCATTTGGTGGGCTGTCGTGAGATACAGGAAGCTGGACTAGATGGGCCTATGGCCTGATCCAGTGGGGCTGTTCTTATGTTTCTAGTTGTGGTAGAGAGGGTGTCCCCTCCATTATTGGCCACTCATTGGCCCAGCATCCCCCCCCCCATTCAGTTCGCCTTGACTGCCACACTGTTGGGGATGACTGAATGCTGTGAGTGGACATCACACCAATGGTACATGGATGTTACATGGATGACATGCTGACTTTACATCAATAACACATGGATGTCACATAGATAACATGTCAATCGCGAATCAACATCATCGCGAATGTCATGGCGATGATGTGCTGCCATCAGTATACCATGGATTTGTCTATGTTTCCATGGATACTGGGACTTTTACCAGAAAGGGCTCCACTATCATTGCTTTTCCAGGTCAAGCTTGGCGTATGGCCCTCATTCTGTCAGCATCAGTGCAGCACAGGGTGGGTTTAAGATATGATGGACCTTGCACTGGCATCCATGTGACATCAGCATGGCATCTGCATAGGATTGGGTTTGGTGGGACTTCAACACTAGGTGATTTTCAACCAGTGTGCCGTGACACATTAGTGTGATGCAAATGGTCCACAGATGTATGTCTTGCCACAGCTCCTCGTGCCCGCTTAAGGCTGATTAGTTTCCCTTGTGAAACTCACCAGTGCAGCAAGCAAAAGTCAGAGTCCAGTTCCAGTCCACAGATTCCAAGTAAACCAGTCCAATCAATGAGAGTTGCCAAATCAGAGTCCAGAGTCAATAAGCCGAGTTACAGTCCGAGATCAGATTACAGGTAGTCAGTCAAATCAGTCAGAGTATCCAAGTCAAAATCCAAAGTCATTAAGCCAAGTCACAGTCCACAGTCAGATTCCAAATTCAATAAACCAAGTCGGTCTCCTCTCCAACCTGCACTCCTTCTACAACCCACCAACCCTTCCTGCCTCAGGTGCTCCTTATATCCCTGAGGGCCCTATTGCCTTCAAGTGGCTGCAGCTGTGCAGCGCACTCTGCTAGATGCCCAGGCCTTACCCTTAAAAGGGCCACTGCTGACACCACATCTACCTCCTCGCCAGATCTTCCAAATACAATGTACTGCAGGAGTTTGGGTGAGGGTCATTTAATAGTAGGACCATTGCAGAATATCAGCCTCTTAGCAACAGCACAGTGCCTTGTCAATTGTAAAAAAAACTGATGGTGTGCCTTGACAATTTTAGCATTTTGTCAGTGTGGACATGTAAAATATTGTAAATCTCTGGTGTAAGTAAAGAGCATCATCATCATTAAGAAGGTAATGAGAGCAGGCTTTTTTTACTCAACATAGGGTACATGTTTAAATCAAGAAGGCAAACAATCTAGTTAAACAAAAGCACGTATGATATGTGCTAAAGACTATAGAAATATCAGTGTCTTTGTTTTAGGATATTGCGATATATGACACAGGTAAATGTGGGTGGTGGATGTTTCTGTATTTTCTCCATCTGTAATACCAGCTTCAAACCTACAGTGGGTATGGTATTCTTAATGTACAAATGCATTTTCCACTTTCTGCCCTGCGTTTGCCATACTCACCCATGCACACAAATAGCACAAGAGAGGCTTGAAGGCATTTTTCATGTCATGTGTGAAAATGCCTTTATTTTTGAAGGGTTTTAAATAGAACTAGCTGTTCTTCTAAGGCGGATGGGTGAAAAGAATATCAAGAAACACAGCACTTTCCTAGAGGATGTCAAAAGGAACCACAGATACCTGTTGATCCCAGCGAAGATTTTGGCTGTCTTAAACTTATTTTTAGTTACAAATCAATAATTGTACTGAAAAATCAATATAATGTAAAAACAAAACAAAACAAGTGAAGAATACTGAACAGATGGGTCCCATTTTGTATGTGGATAAACTGCTACAACATTTTGAGGGCAACAAGAGCATTTGGGAGGTTATGAAAATGCCTGGTGGAACTCTTGATTATGGATTCACACAAATGGATTTGAATTCTATCAAATCTTGCCTAGGCATACAAAAATGATTTTGATTTAGATCATCTAGTTTTAAAAACAGAAGAAAAACTCAAAATGAAGGAGGTAAGACTTAGTGAAATAGTATATTCTGATGAAAATATACAGACTAAGGAATTAGATTTGTCTGAATTTTGCAAATGTCAAAGAAGTGTTCAGAACTGAGTTTTAAAATTTATTATCTTTCCCCACCATTCTCTGCAAGGCGGCCTAAATTCAAACCTAAATCACTTGATCTAACTGTCACTGAGCAACAAATCAGTTAAAATTTAGTTAACTTTAGTTAGTTAAAATTTAGTTAAAAATCAGTTAACAAATCAGTTAAAAAAACAAAGTTGCCAACTTTGTTTTTAACCAGGCTTTGCGCCTGTGCCTAAAAGAAAAACCTGATCTCTGGACATGAATGCTGAATCAATATCCTCATGCAATGAAAAGCTTTGCTTACTGATTGCTGCACACCTGGTCATTTTGTCCTGGTCGGTTTGCAACTCCAGTTGTGTAGGAGCTTTGCACATTATTTTTAAAACAGGTAAGACATTTCAACTTGGGGGGGGGGGAAGGGAAAAGCCTTCAGTCCATTATTTTAATTTTCTTATATAGTATGCCTAATTCATGCAAGATGGGAGTTTCTATTTTCTGACAGTTGGGAGAGCTTATGGTCTTGAAGATCTGTTGAGCCACTGAAACATTCATCACCCATTCAGGAAACCTGTCTGATGGCAGAAGGATGGGAGAGAGTTAATTTAATGAGGTGTGAGCTGTATATGGGAGTGGAAAAAA